>NC_092816.1:235038315-235338315 GCF_023375885.2 Dermacentor andersoni | reverse complement strand
CCGAGCCCTGCGGCGTCCCCACGTTACCCAGTTCAATGTTCTTTATAAATTTTTCCCCTATCTTGAGAGTGGCTTTCCTGTTGGTAAGAAAGTCCTTGTTGTAATCGTACACTCCCTTCCCGACATTGAGCGAGTTCAAATTCTCCAAGATGGACATGTGCCTCACGTTGTCAAATGCCTTTGCCACATCTAACCCCACGATCACTTTCGTGTCTCGCGTTTGCTTGTCTATAATTTAGTCTTTAACTCATTAGGGACCGGTTTCCTTTTTTTCTTGCTATCTTGAAATAAATCTGATATATTAACTTACCTTTATACTACTAATTCACATGCAAAAAATTATTACTCTTGCCTAATTAGTTTTTGAAATATAGCCCGTGACCATATGGTCACACTGAGCCCTTACGCTGTAGCAAAATACACGTACTGAAAACATTTATTTCAAGCCATGAAACATCACAAAAAGCATACATAGCGAATAGTCGAGCACTTATTTAGTGTGATATGGTTTAAATCATGGAATACACATGCCGTCATCATACTTTGTGCATTGTGTGTGCACTGCGCTGTAGCAATTATCTCATGCACACCTCCACCTCTTGCCATTAGGTATTGGTGCAAGAAAGTGGGCCACTTGGTCATACCGTGTACCAGTCACATCACCAGTCTTTGGGATTCTGCGTTGACCAGGTCCTCTATGCTTATTGTCCCATCGCATCAGGTAGCTTTGTGCAATTTGCTTGCGGAACTCCACCTGCGGGACGTTGAACCCTGTGCTACGAGTTTGCGCCCAAGCGTTGCTGAGAGATACATCACAAAGTGAAGTAAAAATCAACCACCACCACTTTTTGCCACGGATAACAATCGTGTGGGCGCCTACATTTGCATCCATCTGGTCCGTACCTCCCATAAAACTTATACTTAGCAACAATGTTTTTTGCGTGCCACCTTGATTTGCTTATTCTGAACACAAGAGTAGCTGTCTGCAGACGACATTGGCTCTACGCCGTGAGTGGTGCTTACGATCGTTACTACAGAATTGTCCATCCAGCGGACAACAATTATCCCATTGTCGCTCAGCACGGGCTCTTCGTGCCCGCGAGGTTTGCGCTTGACGAATTGTGGTCGAGCGATAGCGCACTCTTTGGGAACATGGTTCTGCTTCACTGTGCCCGTGCCTTCGTAGCCCTGTGCCTTGAGAGCCCTGTGCCTTGAGTAGCGGCATGCCTGTGAATAAATTATAAAATAGAAAAAGAAAGGAAGGTCGTGCGTCTCTGCTGCGAGTTCATCCACCATTTGAAGAAGTGGCGCCGCTGCTTTTCCGAAGTCCTTTTCATATTTTTAGATGTTCCGTGATCCCCTGCTTGCCTTGATATATTTTGAAGTTTACAAGGTATCCGTTCTTGGCACTTAGGCACCATACCTTATAACCGAAGCGGATAGGCTTTCCGCGTATAAACTGTTTAGAGCCATGACGACTATAATACTCAATCATACTTTCGTCATAGCTCAGGTGACGCACAGGTTGAAAGTGCTCCAGAAACCCTGCTTTCAATAGTGCCATCAATGGACGTAACTTTGTCACTAAGCGTTCGGCTTGCATTTCGCACACTGCAGGAATCGCATTATCTGTACGAAGCGATTTCTTCGCATAGCATTGTAGGCCATAGTCTTGCGCATATCCAAGCCGCTGCCCCAATAGTACTTTTTCCCTGGCAAGCGGTTATAGCCGGACAAAACGAGCACTCCAAGAAAACCTAATTCTTCTTTGGTAACCTCCGGATCGGGCATATTGAAAAATAACCCAGACTTTCTTGTTTGTTCGACTAGCAGCTCCACGACGGCTTCGTCAAAAAAGATTTCGAACAACTCAACAGGTGAAAAGTCCCTGCAAGCAGCAAAGTTTGGGTAGGGAAATATGCCAAGGCTTTTCTGGAGATCACCGTTCGCCCACTTAGAAGCAGGGGATAATTTCGCAGGAATGGCCGCATCAACTACAGCAGAAGAAACCTCTTATGTTCCGTACTCTTGCCTGCCGGGGTCGTCATCGTCCGAGATCGGATCCACCAATGCGCTGTCCATCAGAGAAAACAGTTTCAGCGCCGGCTCATAGCTGCGGCCCGATTAGATTGTCAATGAGCCCGCCTGAGTCTTCATCGGCCGACTCTTCATCCGAATAGGTGCTAACCTCTCGCGGGTCTATATAAATCACTGACACGTCGTCATCGTCTTTTCCGAGTATCTTTGCTATTTATTCCAAGATCAACCTATTGAGATAATAAAATAAGAAATAACCACTGTAGGAACGCGCCAGCAGCCGTGCAAGAGATGAGAATGCAGTTTAAAAAAAAATAAATAGTTATGTAGCCTAGAGGCCCAGCGTGACCATATGGCAAGGCGCAAGATAACGCACTTGTTCATGGATAAATCAAACGTTAATCTTTCACAAATGATCATCGAAGGTCACATATTCAAAGAGCAATATAGAGAAAAGGATATCCGACTATTGCCTAAACAAGCAGTGAAAAAAAAACACATTACCCTTTGGAGTGACGCATGATGACGCTACTCACACAGCAACACTTATTCCCGCCTTTGCGAGGGGCTCCCACAAAACGACTGACACCTGCTGCCACTTGATATCCATAAAGGGAACTCTCATCTGTCTAACGGCATGTCAAAGGCAATTTTGGTGCCGTTTTGTCAATCTTAATTGAAATCCACTGTGCAGAATAACGTGACCATATGGTCACGCTGGTCTTTAATGGGTTAAGCTGCAGCATCACGTCGCATGCCGACAGCTTTGGTCGAAAACCGATCATGGTGTCCGGATACAGCCCATTTTCCCCCATGTACCTATTGAGCCGCGTCTGAACGACGTGCTCCACAAGCTTACCCCCGCAGGAGGTGAGTGATATAGGCCTGAGGTTCTCGAAGCCGTTTTTTACCCGGCTTGGGAATGAAAATGAGGTAGGCGAGTTTCCACTCCTGCGGTATTGTCTCCTTCTCCCAGCACTCCTGCTTGTACGTCGCCAGGTTGGCAATTGAGCTGTCGTCTAAATTACGGAGCATTTTGTTGCTCACTCTGTCCGGCCCTGCCGCTGACTTAGTCCTTAGCCGATTAATCCCCGCTCTGACCTCAGCCAGGGAGATCGGTGCGTCTAATTCCGAATTCTCTCCCCCTCCGTAGTCCGGGAGGGGTTCAGGTCCGGCGAGATTGATGTACCTATTCCTAACTTCTTCTAAGAGTTCCTTCTTAGTGCCATCAAATTGATGCGCCATTCTTTCCAGCTGTTGTTTGGACGCTGACTTTGTGCTGTCCAGATCTAAGGCCCGGAATACATGGAGCGTTTTTGAGGCGATTTTCGCCTCACGGCGCCGATTCGACGCCCGGCGTCGATAGAAACGCCCGCCGCCGCCGATCAGGACCGGCTAGATTAAAATCTAGCCGGTCCGCCGCCGATCAGGACCGGCTAGACCGGCTAGATTAAAATTAGTTTTCAGCAACGAGAGCCACAAGCAATGTACAGAACGAAGCTCAGATAGAAACTCTGCGCAATCCGCACGCGCGTTTCAGTCGCACAAGGTTGCGAGACGAAACATTTCCGGCCAACTCTCTCCGCTGAGCATCCACAAAAATATCGATACAATACTAAACATACCTGGTAATGTGCATAGACATATTAGTGGGGTATTTATTGCATAATTTATTAATTATAACACAAGCAAACAACATATAAGCATTGTTCGTTCATTTAGTGGTAGCCAAAACATTTTTGCCTTGTCTGGTCACACTGCGGCGGCGTTCGCCGCTCGTACGCCTCATGTAGCCTGACCGGCGTCCCGCCAGCGCGTTTTTTTTTTTTTTTTTTGGTGCGCGATAATCACAGGAGGCTTCTCCCATACTTCTCCAACTACCCCGGTCATGGAGAAGTATGGGAGAGGCCTTTGTCCTGCAGTGAGCATAACCAGGCTGATGACGATGATGAATCGCAGGAGAAAAACGCCCCATGTAGCCCCCGCTTAAGAGGTGGCGAAGAAGTCACCACGTCACGTTCCCCCAATTTTGCTTCGTGAGCGTGATTGCGTGCTCTTCAATTTCCTTGTTTAAAGCCGCTATCTGCTTCCTGATATTTCGATCCCATCTCTTCTGTCGAAGTCGGTCCTCCAGCCTTTTCTTTTTCCTCCAGAGATGATCTAATCTTCTGTCTACCGCTTCGTTGTCCCCCTCAGTTTCCACCGCTTCGGTGGCCTCTTTAACAGTGCGCACTACGCCATCGCTCCACTCCGCAATATCAGAGATGGGAGGCGGGTCTTCCCTGAATGCCCTGTAAAAGTCCCAATTTACAGCCTCTACCCTCCTTTTCCGAGAGGTTGTCGGGCCTCCTTCTACCACCACTTCTATGATTTTGTGATCGCTGCCTAAGTCTTCGTTTGTATTGCACCACGTGGCTTTAGTGCCTCTCCCCGTCGAGGTGAGGTCCGGTGTGGTATCAGACGCGACACTAGTTCCTTTCCTCGTAGGCTGCGTCGGGTCGGTTATTAGATCTATATTATGAGTTTGTATGTCGTCTCACAATTTCCTACCTTTGATCTAAGTCTGCTTATATCCCCATGCCGTGTGGTCAGCGTTAAAGTCCCCCACGATAAACAGCGAAGTATTCTTAATTTTACGTCGCGTCGTCGCGAACAGATCCCCGAAGTCGCATTTTCTTTGTCTGGGAGAGCTGTAGACGTTTAATACAAACAAGCTACCGTCTCTCTCTCTTCGCGGTATCAGTTGTACGAGAACGTGGTCGATTTGTGCACTCCCGGTGTCATGCTGCACCGCTGTGACGTTTCGCCTGATTAGGGTGGCCAACTGCGTGCTTTCGCCCTCGTTTACATAGGATTTGTACCCCGACAATTTTGCCTTTCTGCCGCGTTCCTGTAGTGCTATTAGCTCCGGTCAATCCCCGTTCCTCAGGATTTCCTGTAGGACCGCACGCTTGCGCGTGAAGCCTCTACAGTTCCACTGCCAAACGGTGTTTTTACTGGATCTGTGAGACATGACTGTCAACTAGCGGAACAATCCGATTTCCTAATACTTGCTGGGTGAGTTGTTCATATGCCTGGTCCCTCTTCGCAAATTCTGCCTTAAGTTCTTCAGTTAGTTTATTATCCCTCTGACGCAGTCGCTCCGCGAGATTGTTATTTCGCTGATGCAACTGCTTTGTCAGATTTTGGAACATCCCCAACATGCGTTCCTCGAAGGCCTTGCGCCGTTCATCATCCTGGCCAGATTTGGTCTCAAATTTTTCCTTCAGTATCGCTATTTTAACGTCTATCACTGTCTCTATGTCCTTATCTATCATGGGCTTCTCCATTTCCTTCGCCCTCTTCTTAGCAGGGGGCGGAGACGCTATCTGCTCCTCTGATCCTTCTATATTTGGCTATTGCGACACTTGCGGTTGTTGCAGGTGCTGCACTAGGGTTAAGGGCTATTTTAAGCTCCTCAATGCGCCTATTCATCGCCATTAGATGTTCTTTAAGCATGCGATTCTCTTCCATAATGTGAAACATTTCCTCATCGCGTTTATCCTGGGAGGCCCTGCCTGCCCTACCCACGTTTCTGTTCAGCGACGTGGATCTCGATGGATTGTTGACGACATCGCTGCCGGAGGTCCCCGCATTCCCGGGCCCGGCCTTCTGTTGCTTCTCCCCTTCCTGCCGTTGCGGCAGTCGCGGAAAGAAATCCGACCTCCCTCTCGACATGCGCCGCTGTCTTGACGGACTCCTGGATCTCCCTTGATTCCTTTTCCATCTCCTCCTTCCTACTTCGGCCTCCTTCGCCTTCTGATCTTCCACCTCCAAGCGCAGCTTGGCCTCCCATTGCCTCTTCTTTATCGTATAAGGGGTCCTGAAAGCTTCCTTGCATTTCCGGTCCGCTGTCAAATGACCTTTGCCGCACAACTTACACTTGGGCTCACATGCGTGATCCTCAGATGGAGACGCCATTCCGCATCCCCGACATTGAACTTGTTCGCTGACACATACGTCCGATCTGTGTCCTAGCTCACCCCATTGGTAGCACACCTCGTAGCGTTTCTTGTAGAGCACACACTTCAGAGGTACGCCATAACAGTACATCCACCTCGGCACTGTCTCGTTTTTGAAGGTGACGATTGCCGAGCTGGAGTTGCCCATCTTCCTAACGCCAAGTATCGGTGGGTTCCTCGGGTTATCGAAGGCCTCTGTCAGTTCTTCTACTGTCAATCTCGGGTCAATGCCGTGCACCACACTCCACCCGTGGTCTTCGTGCGGCGCAAGGTACGCCGTGACTTCGTAGTCCTTGTCTTCGATCTTGATAGACTTAACCTTGGTCATCTTCCAGACAGTGTCCATGTCTGGGGTGCTGAAAATGAGGGTGCCTTGCTTGTCGTTAACAATGAGCACGCCCTTTTCTTGCCCCTTAACCCACGGAACTTGCGCTGCCATGCACACCGCCGCACTCAGCCTGGTAGTCGGAACTTTTGCGAGCGCCAGCCCGTTCTTCGGCCGCAGGATGATCTTGTAGTCGTTCGCCGGTAATCGCGGGAGGTGCGACGCAATTGAACGCTCCGCAATCTTCCGCCCCAGCTTCTTGTACGCGGCGTTCGCCGCTGCCGCGTTCTTGCCTTCCCCGAACTCGATTTCCGCGTTCCGCCCGCTCGCCGTGCTTTTGGCTTCCTCGCCCTTCGCCTCTCGCAAGGTCCTGCAGCTCCTTGACATGTTTTTCCACTTTCTTGATCCAATCCGCTGTTCCCAATTCTTCGGGTGTAATTTGTGTACCCTCTGCGGTCACCTCCGTGGTCTTCGTGCCTCCACAGCGGGGTTCCAAAGCGGGCGCCGGGGGCTTCGGGTGCCGCCGAGTCGCCACGTTTGTTCAACGCTAGCGTTGCCCTTAGCTAGGTGGGAGACGCGGTCGACATAAAGGTGGCCGTAAAACATCCAAAAGTCCACTTACAGTCATAAAATTGTAGTCCAGGTGATACTTGGTACTTCCGATAGGCGATCACATCACTTATTTTTATGAATCGGCACTGTTTCCACCAAACAAAGCAAATTGCCACGGAGCCGACTTGAACCACGTCCGCACTCCCTGGTGCCCTGGTGGCCTCTCCGCCGCACTTAAAACCCGTCAAATACTTGTAGTTCTTTGTGAACTTGTTGGAAGTTTTACTCAGATATTTCCGCTTTCTTGAGCGTCAACGATGGTCCCACATACACAAGCCACTCGCGGATTCTTGTCGATGCCACTCCCCGCAGAATTCGGTCGTGGAGCGAGTCGTCGTGCCAAGCGCCGAACGCAAAGGCGGGAGCCAAACGATGTAGCCAAGTCCCGAAGTCCTGGGAGGACTCTCCTGGATGCTGCCGTCGCTCTCTGAAGACAATGCGATGGATGAAGCTATTGGTACTCTCTTCGTAGTGCTTGTCCAGCATGCGGATAATATGCTGAAACCGTATTGTGGCGGGGTCCGCTTGCGACGTCAAGTCGTATAAAAGGCGTTGACCCTCGGAGCCTAAGTTCGACAGCAAGCCAGTCTTCCTTTCCTTCGGCAAAGTATCGCCTCCTCCCTCCAGTAGAAACACCTGGAACGAGCGGCTTCCACGTTTGCCAAGGTACTGCAGGTGTACCAAGCGAAGCAAGGAAATATGGCAGCACCAACGCCATGCTTGGGGTGCCGGGCAAAGAAGTTGTAGTGACAAGCCGGCAGTAAAAGTGGTGCAGAGACAGGAAGGAGAGCAAACAGTCGCACAAAGGTTTACCTCGTCGCCAGTTGTATTAACATAAGTTGTATGTTGCCTCGACGGGCGGCCAGAACGTGGGGCCTACGGAGTTGGCCAACTGGCCGAGGGCGTAAAGGGCAGCAGGAAAAAAAAAGAGTACTTCCTTGGACGGGGACCAAACGTAGACTGATGTTTAATTCAACAGAGGGGAAGAGATACACGGCGTAGTGGACTTACAAGGTTGAGTGCAGCTTGGCGCCAGCTGTTAGTACAATCCGAAGCTGAAACTGAACTGAGGACGCTCTGCGCGCTTGCGGCCGCCGGTCGGTACAAAGAAGCCAGTTCAAAGGATTTTCGAACCACCACGGGCCGAACAGAGTGCGTGCGTGCACTGACGCGCACGCACGCACGCACAGGCGCCACCGGCGTCTTTCTTGCTGATGAGAAGAAGGAGCAAATTTACAAACAAAGTTGAACCGTTCCGCTCGCTGAAGGGAGACAGCCGTGGGGAAGGAGGCGAGAATGCGCGCCCAAAGGCTGAAGCCGAGGCCACGCGTACGCACGCGCACGCGCGCAAGCTCGCGTCTACGCGCCTTCCAGCGGCCTCGAAGAATGGTGGTTCGCATCCACATATACGCGCGACAACGCACGCTCACTAGGCTCATTGACAGACGCCTTGGAAGACGCCGCTTCGTAGTAAGGTTCAGCGCGGCTTGGCGCCAGCTGTCCGAACGACCCGAAGCTGCAATTGAGCGGAGGCGATCAATTTGGAAACATTTTTACGATGCCAATGACGCATTAGGCGGAAGCGGTAAAATGCAGCTACCACGGTTCGGTTGTATCAAGTAGATGAATAAACGCATCTTCAAGGAATGCATTCACAACGGAATGCATTCCCAACGGACCCGAACGTTTATCTAATGAACTATGAATACCCGCATAGTAAATACCTATGGTGCCAAAAAACGTGCACTCGCCAAGAATGAAACAAAAATAAAGAACCGACGTTTAGGGCCCCGTACGGGTCCCTTGATCACACTGAAGATGTAAGCATGAGCGCGCGGCTATTTATGGGTGAGGTGGCGCAGTGTTCGGGTGTACATCTCGGGAAGATTACCCCGCGTCATGTTTATCGTGTGTCTAGTTGACTGGATGTGAAATGATTCGAAAAGCTAACGGGCAGATAAGTGTTTTTCTTTTGCGATGGTGGCTGCCGAGTCCCAGTCAATGATGTGTCCGGTTAGTTCGTGATGTTCCGCTAGGGCGTTTGCGGCTGTGTGGCCACACGGCGTTCTGATGGATACGTCGGCTGATGAACGGCGGCTGATGAATTCGTCGTGGATTGCGACGACATGATGATATATTCGGAGCTGAAAACGAGGAGTCGAAAGTCGGCGAAGGCAGTAGCGACGACGAGGCTGCAGACGAACTAAGCATGTTAATGACAACGGTGGCAATCAGGTATGCAACGTCCTTATTTGCACCTTACGTAGCCACCGGGTTTCGCCATGCAACGTGCCGTGAACCATATGAGGATGGCGGCTGCATGGCTGCGCCGTGCACCACCTGGCTCGCACGCCCGTGCCACGCCCCGCCAGCCAGGGGTCGGAGAGCGATGACCAGGAAGCAGTTCCAGTTGGGTCTTGAATGGCTCCGAGAGCCTCGGCTGACCGCTGGCCCCGAAGCCCCCAACCTTGACGCGCTCAGGTCGGATGAAGCCGCACTTTCATCAGACAGAATGTGAAGAACAAAATTAGCGACTTATCTCTTCATGTTAAATAAAGGTTTCATTTTCTTGAAAATGCTTAGCCAGCTGCAATGCAATTGACACCGTAGGCGATGTTTACAAACAAGTGACCTGTATAACGAAGGTCCCAAGTGCTGCTTCATAACGGCGTTTCACTGGGTCTCGTATAGTGCCATATTCCTTTGCCCACGTATTTCTCCCTACACTAGCCGCCTACTGGTGTCAACAACGTGCGCTGCTTCCTACGCTGTTCAACTCAAGGTGTATGCCAATTGATAGGCGCGGTGTTGCACGAAAAAAAAATGGTGGTATTAGAAAAGAATGTACATCCACCTTGGAGTATCCCGAAGCTATCAAAGGAAATCCACGAGAGTTTCTCAGAAAGTTTCGTAGTTGAAAACAAGTTTGTCCTGGTGCGGGCAATGAACTCGGGACCAACGTCCTTCTGATATTGTGGTTCTTTCATTCTATAGGAGGCAAGGAGACGGCACAGCGAGGCGGAAATAATCGACAAATCAAAGCGCAGGGTCAAAGAATGTGCGAAATAAGTGCTGCGGAATTCCGCAAGGTGGAGGAAAGTTCATGAAAGGGGAAAAATGTCATCTGATTGAGAGTGGCAATAATCTACAAAGAAAACCCACATGAGTCCTTGTAAGCTCGCTATGATGAAAAGCGCTCTAAGCGAGCGGCCATCCACGCAGGCTCGCAGGACCGTATACGCTCTGTTTTATTACTCGGTGGTTAATGGGGTGACGCCAACGTGAGGTGAGGAACAAGCCGCGAGTGATTCAGAGCCCGTGGTCGACGAGGATGGCTTCCTCGAACTTCTCGCGACACTCCTTAAAGGCCTGGCGAATCTCGACCATGACCTCCTCCCAGATCTTGGTGACGATCACCATGACTTTGGTGTGCGCCACCGGCCCTGCCGACGGGCCAGCGCCCCCGACGGCGCCCCCGCTCAGCGCCTGGTCCAGGATGGCGATCGTCGAACGGTACGTCACCTGCGGCAGGAGCGTCGTTCGAGCAACGCCAACACTGAAGCGTGCCTGAGCAACCGTGCTGAAATGTACTATGGCCACACGAAAATCAGCACAATTAACATGAGGTAGCGGGAAACGTATGGTAGTGATGCAATAGATGCACATTGTAATAACAGTGATTGTATATTGGTGAAGGCGGTGAAACAGAAGTCCAATTCACTTTAAGTGATATTTGCCATTCGCTGGCCGCCTTCTCTAATATGTCCAGCATCACTATTGACTGGAATACGAACAATTCCCGTATAAGAGTTTTTCGTGAATACACGAGCCCAGGTTTCCTTGTGGCGAACATTTCCTGCTATGGAATTTTCTCACTTTCTTTACGACGGAAAATAGGCACGGTTTGCTGAAAAACATAGACAGCTTTAGTTTAACGCTAGCATAATAGCCGGGTTAAGAGAAATAGCGTTACCTCTCTGCAAGCGAACTGTGGCAAGTCAGTTTTAGTATAGCGTGATAGCGCACTTCACGTACGCGACACTATTGAATTACGCTTTGAATTCCACATACATCATGCACCTAATTAATTCTATCTGTGTGCGCATCCAGAAAGCGCGTTTGTTGTTTTACTACTAGAACTAACCTTGGCAGTCTAAGCCAGACCACCATTACGAAGGTTACTTCTATAGTAGTAAAACATGAATACAAAAAAAAAAACAGTGGATGGGGAAACGGGGCCGCGGTAGCTCAATTAGTAGAGCATCGCACGAGTAATGAGAAGACGTGGGACCGCTCCCTACCTGCGGCAAGTTGCTTTTTCAACCACTTTCATTGCCAATAATTTATAATTTCTTTAATTGAATCAGTAAGTACAAGTAATTGCCCTTATGTTGTACTTGGTGTCATTGCTGGCTTCTTATATATATATATATATATATATATATATATATATATATATAATATATATATCATCACCATCATCATCATCAGCCTGGTTACGCCCCCTGCAGGGCAAAGGCCTCTCCCATAGTTCTCCAACTACCCCGGTCATGTACTAATTGTGGCCATGTTGTCCCTGCAAACTTCTTAATCTCATCCGCCCACCTAATTTTCTGCCGCCCTCTGCTACGCTTACCTTCCCTTCGAATCCAGTCCGTAACCCTTAATGACCATCGGTTATCTTCCCTCCTCATTACATGTCCTGCCCATGCCCATTTCTTTTTCTTGATTTCAACTAAGATATCATTAACTCGCGTTTCTCCCCTCACCCAATCTGCTCTTTCGTTATCTCTTAACGTTACACCTATCATTCTTCTTTCCCTAGCTCGTTGCGTCGTTCCCTAATTTAAATAGAACCCTTTTCGTAAGCCTCCAGGTTTCTGCCCCGTACGTGAGTACTGGTAAGACACAGCTGTTATATACTTTTCTCTTGAGAGATAATGGCAACCTGCTGTTCATGATGTGAGAACTGCCAAACGCACCCCAGCCCATTGTTATTCTTCTGATTATTTCAGTCTCATGATCCGGATCCGCGGTCACTACCTGTCCTAAGTAGAGGTATTTCCTTAACACTTCCAGTGCCTCGCTACCTATCGTAAACTGCTGTTCTCTTCCGAGACTGTTAAACATTACTTTAGGTTTCTGCAGATTAATTTTTAGGCCCACCCTTCGGCTTTGCCTCTCCAGGTCAGTGAGCATGCATTGCAGTTGGTCCCCTGAGTTACTAAGCAAGGCAATCTCATCAGCAATATCAATAGCAATATCAATAGCAAGGCAATATCATTGGAATTTTGTTGCTTTCTTTATGGAGGACTTCGGTGGCTGTGGAATCGCTATAGATATCTTTCAGTATTTTTACATACGGCTCGTCTACACCCTGATTCCGTAATGCCTCCATAACTGCTGTGGTTTCGACTTAATCAAACGGTTTCTCGTAATCAATGAAAGCTATATATAAGGGTCGGTTATATTGTGCACATTTCTCTATCACCTGTTTTATATTGTGAATATAGTCTATTGTTGAGTAGCCTTTATGGAACCCTGCCTGGTCCTGTGGTTGACAGAAGTCTAAGGTGTTCCTGATTCTATTTGAGATTACCTTAGTAAATGCGTTGTAGGCAACGGACAGCGAGCTCATCGGTCTATAATTTTTCAAGCCTTTGGCGTCCCCTTTCTTATGGGTTATGATTATGTTAGCGTTCTTCCAAGATTCCGGTACGCTCGAAGTCATGAGGCATTGCGTATAGAGGGTAGCCAGTTTTTCTAGAACAATCTCCCCGCCATCCTTCAATAAATCTGCTGTTACCTGATCCTCCCCAGCTGCCTTTCCCCTTTGCATACTCCCAAGGCTTTCTTTACTTCTTCTGGCATTACTTGTGGGATTTCAAATTCCTCTACACTATTCTCTCTCCCATTATCATCGTGGATGCCACTGGTACTGTACAAATCTGTATAGAACTCCTCAGCCACTTGAACTATCTCATCCATATTAGTATTGATATTGCCGGCATTGTCTCTTAACGCATACATCTGATTCTTGCTAATTCCTAGTTTCTTCTTCTCTGATTTTAGGCTTCCTCCGTTCCTGAGAGCTTGTTCAATTCTATCCATATTTTACATCCTTATGTCACCCGTCTTACGTTTGTTGATTAACTTGGAAAGTTCTGCCAGTTCTATTCTAGCTGTAGGGTTGGAGACTTTCACATATAGGCGTTTCTTGATCAGATCTTTCGTCTCCTGCGATAGCTTACTCGCATCCTGTCTAACGGAGTTACCACCCACTTCTATTGCACACTTCTTAATGGTACCCATAAGATTGTCGTTCATATCTTCAACACTAAGGTCTTCTTCCTGCATTAAAGCCGAATATCTGTTCTGTACCTTGATCCGCAAGTTCTCTATTTCCTCTCTTACCGCTAACTCATTGATCGGTTTCTTATGTACCAGTTCCTTCCGTTCCCTCCTCAAGTCTAGGCTAATTCTAGTTCTTACCATCCTATGGTCACTGCAGCGCACCTTGCCGAGCACGTCAACATCTTGTATGATGCCAGGGTTAGTGCAGAGTATGAGGTCTATTTCATTTCTAGTCTCGCCATGCAGGCTCCTCCACGTCCACTTTCGGCTATCTCGCTTGCGGAAGAAGGTATTCATTATCCGCATATTATTCTATTCTGCAAACTCTGCTAATAACTCTCCGCTGCTATTCCTAGTGCCTATGCCATATTCCCCCACTGACTTGTCAGGTAAATTTCACTTTTTGTAAAATATGTCCTCTGTGCATATTATGTTTTTTCTCATTTGACAACCATGTCGAAATGTATTTTTCTTTTATTGCCATGCTGCCTTAGTGAACCGGGGACGTGGGGCCAGTCAAGCTGTTTTTAATGCAGCTTTTTTTTTCCTCGTTCCAACCACTTATGTGAAACTCCATGTATGTGGTAAATAAAGTGAACTTGAAATGAACTTGAAATGAAATGAACTCCAGCCTGCTTCTTGCCTACCCTGGCATTGAAGTCGCCCATCAGTATAGTGCATTTTGTTTGGATTTTACCCATCGCCGATTGCAAGTCTTCATAGAAGCTTTCGACTTCCTGGTCATCATGACTGGATGTAGGGGTGTAGACCTGTATGACCTTCAATTTGTACCTCTTATTAGGTTTCACAACAAGACCTGCCACCCTCTCGGTAATGCTATAGAGTTCCTGTATGTTACCAGCTATACCCTTATTAATCAGGAATCCGACTCCTAGTTCTTGTCTCTCCTTTAAGTCCCGGTAGCAAAGGACGTGCCGGCTTTTTAGCACTGTATCTGCTTCTTTTGTCCTCCTAACTTCACGGAGCCCTATTATATCCAGTTTGCTGCCCTTTAATTCCTCCAATAGCACTGCTAAACTCTAAAAACTAGAAAGGGTATCGCAGGAGTGAAGCGGCCGATTTACTCTTCAAAGCGTTGTTTTACTCTCGCAAAATGTCGAGTAGAGTGAAATGTATTGTGCACTCTGTCACCAAGGAGAGAGTCAAATGTGCCTTTCACTCTCCCCTTCAGATAGAGAGTAGAATGCCCGTTCTACTCTTGCGGCAATAGAGAACAAAACGTAGCGTAATCTTCTGCTTCAACTGTAGGTGGCTGGCCCCGAACATGGCAATGTATCACTCATGCACGCTGAGCAAAGAAGACATCGTTTTGCTTCTAAGAGAACAGGCCGCCGCCGTTCAAAGGAACGCGTAGCGAGCGCTCTACTTTTATGCGAAGCAGATTACTAGAGCTCAACCCACTCCTCAGGCGCGGCGGTGTCGCCTTCAATGACCTTTAGTGACCCCATGCCATACCACGTGACACCATGACGTCACGACAGAGGAGAAACGGGGCTCCAACTCGCGCTGTCGCTCGCGGCGTCGCCTTCAAGGCTGACCACGCGACACCGTGACGTCACGACAGAGGAGAAACCGGGCTCCAACTCGCGCCGTCGCTCGCGGCGTCGCGGCGGTATATAAGCAGCTGCGCTTGTTTCTAGGTGGCTTTGGCTCAACTCTTGCAAGATGGGCTGGGTGGGAATCGAACCAGGGTCTCCGGAGTGTGAGACGGAGACGCTACCACTGAGCCACGAGTACGATGCTTCAAAGCGGTACAAAAGCGCCTCTAGTGAATGCGGTGTTGCCTTAGAAACTAGCTGTTTCTAAGGCTCAGGCGTGCGTCGCTTGCTCAGGCGCACATTTCGTTGCCGCGCAGAACGCTGCGTTGCTCGACGCTCACCGCGTCCAATGCGGGGCGCGTAGTCGCTGCGCCGTAGCCCATTGTCTTACACCCCTTGGCGGGTCGATGGGAACGCTGTCGCGTTCCACTCTTGAAGGCGAAGCAGAGTAACGCATGAGTTGTTTCTTCGTCTAGCCGAACCAAATATAGCCAAGCAACAGCAGTTCACCAGGCTAAACAGTGGTTCAACAACTAAAATAAAGGCTAGTATGCTTCGCATCCTGGGCTTAACCTTAGCTAAGCCACAGCCATTTTTTTCACTCGGAGTTGCTCCACCACGCGCGCGCGCGCTCAAGATCGCGGAACAACACAGCACCGGAGAAAGGTGATCCGTCCAGCGAGCAGCAACGAAGGCCATACAAGGGAGATCGTGTGTGAGCCATCTCGCGTCGCCGTGAAAACACGAGAGTTGTTCGTCATGCCTTGGATATAACAACAAATCATCCACGGTAAGTGAATTCTAACTTAGGTGCACATTCTCCGTATGTGACATGCTATCGCCAAGAAGTCGTCGCTGCGCTTAGCCGACGCGACTGACAACGGACTAGGCATATGCGCTGTGTCTCTCGATGTCAATCGAAAAAGCCTGTCGTCGCGATAACTGCATGTGATATTATCACTTTGCCGTTATCCGTAAGAGCTTCGAAAATCGCAAATGCTGCCAGAACTATGGTATGTTCAATAAGATGCCAGGCGAGAGGACGCTTAACATGGTTTGTTCACCAGCCCGTGATTCCGAGCCTATGCGGAGCGTGATTAGCGTGCGTTTTGTGTGTTTGAATTTATTCAGTTTGGCTGTCTACTGTGTACGGAACGCTGTTGAAATAAGGAATCACATTACAGAAGGCGTCGTTTTGCTAGCAGCATGTTTTTGTTATAAATAAGCCGCGCGCTTGACGGTGTCTCGCCCATGGCTAATCTGCGACCACTGAAGTTACGTGCAGCACCAGTGCTAGTTAGAAACTTTGCCGCAGGCTTTCAGCTGCATGCTGCAAGAGGTCAATTGGGCGCGTTATCTTGAACTTACTGAAAACGCATGAGAAATCCATGTTTTATGCTGAAAAAAGTATAAACCCCATATAAGCGATCTTGCGCGCGACAGCTACAAGCGACGCGACGGAGATGGCTGTCGCGTTCGCTCGTCGCCTACAAGTCGTACTCCGTGCGAGCGACGATCTTGAGCGACGCCTCCCCGGTGTTGTCGGTATGAGGGCTGCAATCACGCGTGACGCGTGCTTTAGTAATTTACGTTGATGTATATTACTATAAAAAGTAGCATAAAATATTTCCGGAGGTCTTTCAGTAGGTTCTTATCCTTGCACGTATAAAAATTGAATCATTTGCTCGTTCCGCGCGACAATCGGTAGTATTTGAGCGATGTACATCCAGTTCCAGCTTCGCGCTATTGGCTAGTCGCTCATAGCACTTCCGGGAGACGAGCGACGATTTCTAGATTTCCAGAACCGAGCCATCTGTTCAAGCGACGGCCCGTTTTGTCGCTCGAAGCCGTCGCTCGTCGCCGTCGCGCACTGAATCGTTCTCACAGTGTTTATCCCTAAGACTGAACTGCTTTTGCTCATGTATTGAAATGGTGTGATTATAGGTCTGGTTTTGTCTCCTGTTGCGGTTTTCGAGCACGGTGCAAAACTGAAACGATGCTTATGTCTACGAACTCGGTGAATTGTCGAGCAGCTAGTTATGCATCGGCATCGAATATAACGGCTGCTGTGTGGAATTACAATTGCAGGGGCGCTTTGCATACGCTTATTGTTTGGGACATGCCTGTGCATTTGCTAATATGAGTTGGCGTGTCAGAATAATGTCATATGAACAGCTAAATCAGCCTTCCACTGGGGGTTACAAGCGTAATGTGTGCATTTTGCTACTGCATGGCAGATCAAAATGTGTTTATCGATTGAATATTTTTAGTAGAGAAATAACATATCAAAATAAAATGTTGCTTTAATTCCGTTTACGAGTCGTCTGTCGTACACAGAACAATAAGTTGGTCTAATAAACTAATAACTGCGGTTTAACTGCAACTTTTACATGCCTTGAAGAATCTGAAATGCTAGATTTCAAACTGCAGCAGTAGTCGCGTCTGTCAAAAATGAACTCCATTGCGCGCCTCATAAATGAATATAAGTTCATGCCTTTTAGTAAGCTTAGATGCAGGCCGCAGTGAACTTTCTTGTTAGTATTGAAATGTGGGTAAGCTTGCCATAACAAGCCTTGTTGCCCTTTTTTATAGGCACATCCAAATATCTATTGAACTGAAGGACAATATTTTCATCCCTACTGAGCATCATGTTTGCAGCTATGATCCTGAAATTATGGCTTCAGCAGTGGCACAACCAGGGATGGTGCGGGGAGCACACTGGGCACGTGCTTAGGATGAGTCACAAGTGGTGTTTGCGATACACCAGACTTATGACAGACCTATGACGTCTGAAAATGGCCAATATTCTATTTATTAGCAGGAGTATTCTAACATTGGTGACAAACACAGATGAACTGTTGCTTATTTGTTTTTTTGTTTAAATCTAAGAATTGAAGTTAGTTTAGCAGTTGACTGTTGCAGTCATTTGGATGTTTTGCATGCATTTCACTAGGAAGACTAAGAGCTAAGACTTTCTTTTATTGCCATGGCCTTGACTGTCTTGATGTTGTTTTGCACCGTGCCCTTGTGTTGACTTTTGCACACGATATTTTTCAGGCACCCGCTTTATATAACGCAAGAAGGCAGCTGCAAGGACACGAGGATGTGAAAGAGCCAGTGCAGCGCGACTTCACGTAGTGTAGAGGAGCGAATGCCAAAAAATCAAAATACATTTGCATGCAATTCGGACACAAAAACTAGTATGTGGGTATATTGGGTTTACCATTTGACCAAATGTTAACAAAATCAAGGCACAGTATGTTACACCAAGATGAAAATTCTCACGTGCTCTAGGCAGTCATCTTAACATGGTATATTTATGTAATGTCTCTGATTGAAAAGTCAAATCAAGTATGCTCTCTGGAGAAACACATAGCAGCAAGTGTCATTGAAAAGTTAGAAATGTGTTTAAAGAAAGCTGATTAGTTCTGAGAAGTGACTGCTTTTTGTCTTGCCTCTCAACAGATACATCTATGTGATAAATAAATAGTGGTACAATGAAATTGCATATTTGCTTAGTGACATGATACATACTTGCAATGAGCACGGTGCCTGTGTTTACTATAAAAAGCAACAGCCCATGCTTGGCTTGGTTAGTCCCAGTACAACATGCAGGCATGGGTTATTGGCGCTTTATTTTATTTCTGTGTCGTGAGGTTTACTGACGTGCGTATAGGTGCAGTGGCACGCAGTATGGCTAGTACAAAAAAAGGGGGGGGGGGCAGATATATGTAGCTCACTGTACACGATACGGCAAAGAAAATCCGTGTTCAGCAACTGTGTTAAATGCCATGTACGTAAATTCTACAACGCTACTCATTCGAAGCGCGCACAGTTGCATCTTGAAGAAAAGTTTTCCAGGGTACATAATTTAGTGCGTAATTTACACTAATTTCGCTCTAACCACGGTACATAATAATTTGAATATATTATATTGCACGGAAAAACCTAGAGCGAATTAAATTGTGCGTCAGCTTCGTGTGTATACATATAGTCTTTCCTATGCATTAGGTTTTTCGCGTAATCCATTACCAGTTGACAGCCTATCTTATGATGTGTACTCTGTTTACATTACAGTTGTTTATTAGTTTACTCGTTTGTTTTGCGACTTACGAAATGCCGGCGTATATATATTTTCAACATTTGACATAATCCTGTATGTTTTGTAGGGACAACCCAGGACGTGCATTTCTCAGCACCCAGTCAACTGCCAGAAGTGACTCAAACACAGGCCACCAGTAAGTGGACATCAGTTCCAATTTCACATTATGCACTTGGCTGCTGCCTTGTACTGAGGCTTTTTTTTTTTAATGAGATGGTGATGTCGTTCTAATGTACATTTTGACCACAAAGGTGCGATCATGTCTCACAGAGGCATATATTCTTGCCATTCTCTGCGAGGGACATGTTCTCATGTTTGTGAAGCATTTGTGTTTGGCAGTATTGTCGCCCAATGAGTCAGATATAAACACTATAACTCGCCACTGCCGGCAAGTAGTTGCGAGAAACGCAATATATTGTGACGCTGTAAAGTTATTTCATTAATTCGAAGGAAAGCTTTGCAGCAGGAAAAAAAGGTTGCTATTCCAGGTAAACATGTCTTTTTCTCACAAGTTATTTAGCCGAACTGTGGATGCGTGAAATTCGTGACTTATGAATAGATTTTAATTCATCCTTTAGTAATGCTTCTAAAAGAGACTTGAAATAGCATGTGACTACCTCTCCAATCAGCAGATCATACACTTAGTCATAAGTGGTAGTTCCATGCAGTCTCGCACTCTATATAACCTTTCCTTTCAGCAGCATTGGAACTGGTGGCTGCGTTTTCAGAAGGAGAAGTGCACTTGGCACTGTATACGTATGTGTGAATTCGGTTTTCTTTGTATCTGTCGGCTCACTGACACAAACAGTGCAAAAATCAGTTGTACCATGAGGCTGGCGAAGCCTTCTGCTGCTAGAAATGCGGCACTTCATATTTTATAGTACTGCATGACATTTAAATCAAAGCTACCACATAAAATGATCAAGAAAACTAAGCGCTGTTATAGCTGTTTTCCTCAAAGAAAGCTTGTCTATTATGGGCTGTGTATATGAGCTCTCCACCGTTGTTTCAGTAATATTATCCCTTAGTGAGTGAGAGACTGAGGGCAATTAGTCGTGTTAGTGTTTAAATCGTGTCCTAATTGTGTGCATTTGTTCCAACAAAGTTGTCTAGATCACTTTATTGTGTAGTGTAAAACTTATGAAACCATCAGCAACTATTGAGTTGCTAACATGCTTATGCATTTGTCACTATAAAGGTGGCACTCGGCTGTACCACTGCAGCGCTGCGGAAATTGCCAGCACCAGCGGCTTTGCAACAGCTGTTATAGCATGTCGGTATGTGCTAATTTATAGTTAATAGAGGCCGCACAGGTTAGAACCACCTATCGGTCAAACGGCCCTGGCTAAACATGGCTGACGGCTATGTTCTGCTACTCAACCGTGATAGGTGGTTGTAGGGTAGCCTGGTCGTGTAAGTCGTGTGAGTTGGTAGTAACATGGTTGGACATTCTAAACTCTGCGTGGACTTAGCTTCGTACTTTGTGGGAATGACCATAGCTTGCTAGATGCTGTACAGGAGGGTCGGATGGGCGATACCTGCGGTAAAGGAAGTGACACGCGCTGTTTAGATGGCACGAAGTTAAGAATAGAAAAGGCATGCCAGCAATGCATCGGTTTACAGTTCCCGAGCCCCAGGGGTGCCGTTGAAGGGCATATGTCCGCTCGTGTAATCCTTGCTTGTGCCATTTCTTTTCTAGGCGAATACCATGTGAGCGTCCTCGGGGCATTGCACGACGGCCCACTTTAACAGGAATTGAAGTGTGCCAAAGCAACCACACCAACTGTAAAAGTACGATAGGGTTGCAAGAGTCCCAGCATACGTGGATGGGTATAGCGGGTGCAGGACGTCGAAAAGGACGTTGCCGACGATCTATCCAGGAGTCGACGAGGGAAAGGCGCGTTTTAGCTGCACCGCGCTTTGGGAGAGATGCACAAGTTCCTCCACCGGGACAACCTTGAGGCAACAGTCCACATCGACGGTTTCTATACCATGCTCCTTCAACCTGCACACGCGGTACTTGCGTCGGCTCTTAGCGTGAGGCATGGCGACCCCGAGCTCAGTATGGAGCATGACAGACATTGGAAATTAGTCTGGTATACGCGGACATTCTCAGATGTGAGTATTGCAGTACAGGACGTACAACCAACCAAGCTCAGCTAGAATTGGTAAACTACACAAGGTGTTAGTCACCCTAAGCTGGTTTAGATTAACAACGACCATGTGGATAGGAATATCAAGAACTAATAGCTGCGCATTAAAGTGTGCATTTATACAGTGTGTTTGGAGCCAGTTGGTCATGATATGGCAGGTGACATAGCAAGCATGAGCATGAACCCCTGCATGATATGTTAAGTATCCGCCTCATGGTAACCTGTTCAATAATTAGAGAAGCGCTGAAGCAAATTCATTATTTGTTAGATACGGTGAGTTGAAGAAAAGTATTGGTTGTCGGGTAAAATCAAGCACCCATATCCTCCTGAGGCCCGGAGTGCATTTTGTGCCACGGATTGGTTTCGCATTTATAAGTTATGCTACTTAAGGTTCCAGAGAACCATAAAACCATAAATACTTTCAAGCTAACACATCATGAAGACCGTAGTGCCCTTAGACATTAGTTTCTAGATATTCCTTTCTATTTTTTCTTCTACGCTAATAAATGCTTAGAAACGCATTGCCCCTTAATTAAGTACCTACATATTACGCATATTTCTGCGATGAGCGCTGCAACAGGAGCTTCGGCGGAGCTGCACTTCCGCCATTTCGAAAGCTTTCCCGAGAAACAAGCTCACGTGGCAACACACGTTCTGGAACAAAGGCTTTCCTCGGGTCGCCGGTGTTTCAATGGCCGCTGCGCCCAGCTTTCTATTGTCCCACATAATGATTACAACGAAGGCGCCAAGTAAAACAACGGACGAAAGAAGGAAACACGAGACAACCACGTAGGCCCACCTACGTGGTTGTCTCGTGTCTCCTTCCTTCGTCCGTTGTTTTATTTGGCGCCTTCGTTGTAATCATGCATAACCAACTCGTCCACCAGCACGTGCTCAGTGACTTCATCTCTAATTCAGTGGGCTCTTTTCCTTGTATGCGCCTACGTGGTTGTCTCGTGTCTCCTTCCTTCGTCCGTTGTTCTATTTGGCGCCTTCGTTGTAATCATGCAAAACCAACTCGCCCACAAGCACGTGCTCAGTGTCCTACATAATGGACAAAAGCTTCATTGCTGGCCCTCCGGAGGTTATACGGCCGATTTACGCAGTACGGGTATATGGCATCTAGTGTCATGGTAAAAACGGCATCTGCTTGTCTGCGAGCGCGTATTGTCACAAGTAGCAGCGTCGAATCGATTGCGGAACGCGTGAGACGTTAACGTCGGCCGTGTACTGCTCGATGGTGTAGGAATGCTTTGCCCAGACAGTGCAGATATATGCATAAAGTGCGCGTTATTACAAGAAACCTGAAAGCGGAGGCGAGAGAGACTTGCATGATGCATTTGAAGAAGAAATGGGATAGTATGGAGGTTGCCGCATTGTGCAAACACTGTTGATCGAGGGAGATCGGAATTGGAAAAGTAGAACAGTGGCCCATTGCTCACAAAGGAAGTTTCTGATCTAACGGTACGGTGGGAAGCAAAAGATTTCGCAGCCTTGACGAAGGCTTCAGGCTTAACGCTTTTGTTGAGCTTTGTGCGGTATTTGCTAAAAAAACATTTCATAAAAGATATTAGCGCTGAGAGCAGGAATGAGAGGCAGAGCAGAAGTTTGAAAGGATGTATTTCTTTGCAATGGGCTTCCTGCGGCAACATGTGCTGTGCTCTTGTATTCAACGGAAACAAACAATGTTGGTTAGACGCACATAACAGGTAATACGAGAATAATATGAATATTTAGACAGGTTTCTTATGAAGGGCCGGGATAACTTAAGATTACTGTAATCTGAGTTCAATCAAAATCTGCAATTACCCCTCCGTGGCAGGTGAGAATGGCTTGGACCCACCCCATATGCGCGAAGCCCCAGTCATTTCGGCCTACCATGGGAGGCGAATGGCGAATTTGGATTAAGAACATGTAAGAATAATTTTCCGTTATAACAGCCCAGCTCCCCGTTGTGCAAAACGTAATTGGCTGAATTGTAGAGTGTCAAAATACAGGGGCCAAGTTCAAAAAGCTTTAGTTTCATAACGTCTATTTATAATTGGCTGAATGCCATCGTTAATCAAATGTTCAACGTCGCAAGGGCCGGCGCTTCTTCTTATGAACCACCTTCAGTGCAAGCTGCGTGTAACGAATACGGACCTTGATTTTGCAACATTATCACGTGACGCGTTGCACGCACGCACGCACCCACACGCACACACGAGGAAGCATAATAAAAGACAGAGGTGGCAATGATTCGTCTTGTGCCCACTAGAATTGATTATAAACAATGGCCGCAAAAAACATCGAAAGAGCGCTCCGCTCACCTGCCAGTGGTGGTTGGCGAGCTCCTCGTAGCGGCGCAGGATGCTCGTGTAGACGTAGATGCGCTGCGGCACGGAGCCGGTGTCCACGTCGTCCAGGCGCGCGTGGCGCGCCGTCTCCTCCTCGACGACGTAGCGCCGGCTCTCCTGGACGCGTCCGATGAACGCCGTCCACGACGAGTGGATGTGCTGCGCCACCTCGTTCGCGTCCAGAGACGACGCCCAGTCGCGCAGGTACGACGAGTCGAACTGCAACGTTCGCCGTAGATTGCAAGGCGCTCGAACTTCTGGCAGAACTACGTGCCCTGTTTACTGCCTTTATTGCGATACGCCAGCGCAGAAATGTACCGCAGGTCTCGCTCACTGAGCCAGCTATAGGCATAATTCAAAGTTCTACTATTGCTAATCAAATAGCCTATTTGATCTTTTACAAGTGTAATCTACTACACAGAGGATGTCGCTCTTGGCCTAATTGTTGCTTGTTTTCATTCGTGTACGGCGCTGTATTAGGTACGGCGCCGTACATTAAACCCTCAGGGAAGAAGATTTATATCATGAAAGAAAGTGCTTAACCTTTCCTTTTTGTGCTGATCTAACCGCTCTAAAGATGTGACTACTATTATAGATATCGAAGCATTTTAGAACGCTGTCAATAAGAAAGTACGAAGTGGCGTCATCTAAGGTACCCTCTTCCAAGGCGTCTGTGAATGAGCCCAGTGAGTGCGCGCTGTCGCACGTATTTGTGGATGCGAACCGTCATTCTTCGCGGCAGGCGCAAGGAGCGTAGACGCGAGCTTGCGCGCGTGCGGTTTCAACTTTACCCTTTGTGTGCGCATTGTCGCCTCGTTCCCTACGGCGCGCACGACACCCTGATGCCTGCGTAGGCTCGCCAGTGCTGTTTCCCTTCCGCGAGCGGGACTGTTAAGATTTGGGCATAGAGAAAGGAATATAACAAGAGCGGACACTCGGCGAAAATTGGAAACAGGAAATACGTCACGCTATAGTATTAACGCCGACTGTTTGGGGCCGCGAGCATCGAAAAAGAATGTGAAATGAGAATAAAAATGTAAATGTAAAATAATAGAATAAAATGTAAAAAGAATGTAAATGAGAATATTTTTTTTATTCTTTCGCGGCAAAAGTAAAGATATCTGCGTATAAATTAAATTAAACTTTGTGGCTTACTTCCGTTGCCTAGCGACAGGCGAATAGGCGAATAACGAGCCAGATGCTTGCGTCATTCGTTAGACACGCCGCCGAAGCGAGGGAGACCGGTCGCGCATCTGAGCCATAGAGTAACATAGTACACAACAAAAGCGGACACTCGAGCCTTTTCGCGGCCGAGCTACCATAGAGTTAGTAGAACAACTCTAGAGGAAAAGCTGGGCCGGAAAAGTGGGAACCTCTAGGGCGCCGCCCTGTTGCTACTGGTCAATGTGGCCAGCGCAATTACTATTGAAAGAGCTGAAAACAGGTACAGGTCACCATAGGCTTTGTCATCTAAAAACGCATACCTGATGGCTTTATGAAGGTGGTGCGTTAATATTAAGTTTACAGAAAGCGATCGATAAGCCCGTGACTTATGTAAATCATGATGTACACATTCATGCAATAAAGGATGACGCGAATTTCGGTTTCGAATCTGTTTTTTGGATGCGTAGTAGTTTCGTACAGTTTAGGTTTGACATGCGATCGCGCGTCGACATCGGACGCTATGGCACGCACACTCGTGCCTTATGTGCCACCGAAGCCCCGAAGTGCTCTGGCATATACCTTCACATGTAACTAAACGAATGCATCTCAGTGTTGAGAATATCACGCGAGTAGGCAGCTCTTGTGGTGCATCACAATCGTTTGAGAAGCGTCACGGTAGAGCATTTTTCTACATGCGGAGTGGTGTTTTTATTTGCAGGTTTCCCTTCAGTAGGAAATTGCTGGACAGGCGGACCAGCGCACCGGAATCGTACTGGCGAAGCCACAAGCAACTCAAAGAATCTGTTTAATTGTTGCACTTCGAACAATCACGCTTCTACGAAGGCCACAGCAGAAAAACAGCCTGATGCCGACTATTTCTGTGCCACGAAGTAATCAAGAGGCGAGTTCCTAATGCGGACGAAATCGAGTGCATCGAGACTTAGAACGACAGAAAGCTGAGCTAGGTGGTAAGGATTCATTACGCAAAACAGATGTGAGGCGTGCAGACAGGACACAAGAGTAGAGAAGTGGGCAGCGCTCGTGTTGTTTGCTTGTAAATACTCTGCTCTTGTGTCCTGTCTGCACGCCTCACCTCCGTTTTGCATAACGAGTGCATCAACCCACATATTAATAGCGTAGGCGTTTTATTAACTGTGCAATATTTTCAACACTTCCTTGCATGCCATTTCATGTGGAATATCTTTTTTGGTCACAAATTTGTGCAGCGAATCTATTTGCATCATCGACTTCGGCCCTGTAGGTCCGTTCACTTGCACTTGATGCTGAGTCTTTTACATGTATCCATAAACTGCAGATATGCACATCAGATCCCTGCGAGCATTTTCAAAATTCGGTTATTTTAGACAACAGGCACATATGCAATACTGACATAATCTCAAATACCACTAAGCAGCTGGGACACATTTTTGTTGACCATACTCGCAGGTAAAATAAGTAGATTATGTGGATAGCTCCAGCTCATTTTCCTTAAATCAGTGTGTACAAGGGGCATGCAAAAATAATTTTTCTTCTCGCGCACAGATTCTTTTGCTGTATAAGCAAGAGAAGCCACCACGTTAGTGTAACGTATCTTGTACATCACACTAATAAGTGCTTTAATTTACCAAGTGAGATGAGTTACTTTTATGGATCATTCAGTCATATCACACTGCAAGCTGCATTCATCAATCTTCAATTGGATTTCGCATGAAACATGTTTCCCTTTTATGCAGATATGCAATGGCAAGCCCTTCCGTGTGTTCCAAATGTAAAATTTAAGCTCGAAATTAAAGAAGACATTTCTAGTCAGAAACAAGCAAAAATGGTGAATGCAGAGTATCAGAAGCCCAAGGTACAGAAATTATGAGAAGTGTCGAATGATTTTAAGGAAAGAATGGTATTTGAAGATGCAAGATTCTTTAGTGGAAATCAAGCAAGTCAGTATAGGTAGAATACTCTGAGAAATTATGCGAGTAATGGGATAGCACACAATGGGTCAGGAAATGCGTTGTTTTTCTGAAAAACTAAAGCTGATGACTGTCATATCATGAGTCACTTTAGCATCATGAGACTGCTGTTTGATAAATTCAGAAACAAACCAAAAAGCAAGCCATGCAAAAATTAAAAAAAAAACTATTTAATGATGCTCTCTCCACACTGGGATAAATAATAAGAAACGGATCACGTCTAATGTGGACATATCAGACTCCTTGTGAAACACTAAAGGAAAAATTCAGTTTCGAGCTATGGCACTTGCCGCATAGATGTGGGGGGCCTTGCACCAACAGTAATAGTTACCACTGCATCTAGAAATTTAAAGCATTCATGTAGACAAGGATGATCATATTTTTGGCTACCACGTCAAATGCCTCCACTAAGTGTTACAATGCTGCACGCAGCCATACTAAGGATCTCACAGCAACACTTGCAGGTAAACAGCAAAAGCAGTTAAAGTGCTGGTGTATTCTGGACACTGTCTTTGAACACTTTTAGGCAAGAACAGTGCGAGAAACAGACATAAGAACTGAATTTATTTCTATAATTCCCCATTTGAATGGCCTTTTCTTTTTCCTTCGACAATGCCTTCGCCTAGCCACAGCAGCTCCCTCATACAGACTCCGCAAGCCAAGAGGCCGTGGAGGCAAATGCAGGTAAGAGGCAAGAAGCAATAGCACTGGTATCGACATTCATCTAATTTCTTTCTTTTTCTTTCGTTAAGGCAGCCAGCACACCTCGAACAGCCACCTTGACTGCGGGTGTGTCACCCTAGTCGCCAAGGAAACATTTGAGGGAAAGCGACAGGCAATGTGAACAGCCACTTCTCCATGTAAACGATACTCTTTCTCTCGGATGACTCCTACGTTTGCCACGCCAGCACACTTGTGCACAAAGATGCCGCGGAGGCACGTGCAGGTCAGAGGCAAGAAGCAGTGGCACTGGTGTCAACATTCGCCCAATTTCTTTTTCTTACACTGAGGCAGCCACCACACCTCGAACAGCCACCTTAACTGCGGGTGTGTTAGTAGATTCCTGTTGTACATATGCTCATAATAAACTTCAGTAAACTTGAAGGCAAATGGGACATTGATGCATTGTTTTTTTGAACATTTATTGTACACATACAATATATGTTATACTTTGCAGTGCTACAGAGCGTATTTTGAAGCTTCCCCCTATATTTTGCACCTTTAATTACGTATGTGTTGTGTGGCCCTCAATTCAGTTCATGCTGTAGCAGATGTTTTGTCTGTGTATCGCACATTGGCTTAAGCTCGTGATATCCACATACTTCTCTCACATATACAAAATAAAGTTATATGTAGTCCTCAGTGTTACAACAAAAAATGAAAGTAAACAATCCGATCGTGGAATTGTGTTTATTACAGTCATTCCTATGACAGTTACTGACAAGTTGACAACTTGAACTGGTCAATCCGTCCATAGCCTCTTTTATTTTTCAAAAATAAAGGAGGCTATGATCCATCATGGCAAGGAATTGTATGTATACATAAAAAAAAGGAGGGTATGTGTGTGTGTTTGTAGTGGGGGGTATAACAGGATTAGGGCGGTACGAAAAAAATGTACCAACACCGTCCTCTAGACCCATTCCGTTAAGGTACCGCAACAAAGAGTATTATGCATAAAGTTCATACAACCAACTCTGATACTACTACACACTCCAGGCGACGCGAGCTACATTTGCCATGACGCATTCGCGACTGCACCGGATGCCCTCCATATTATACTCGTTAATCGTGCTCACTGCACCGAGCCAAAAGAAAGATCATGGGCGCAGGTTCCTTAAAATATCTCGACCTTGCGAGGCACTGCTGCGCGTGCCAGGGGAGCTGTCCGTGCGAACACTCCCTGGCACACACCTGCCTCGGCGGCCCCAACCTACGTACCGTTCTGCTTCGAGCTGTGATCCCCCCGCTGTCCTTTGGGTGCCCTGGAGTTCCTGCGCCGCCTGCTTTATTATAATCTCAGGTGCTCTCCTGAGACTTCCGTTTGTCGGTTACATGCGCCCTACAGCTGGATCAGTACTTATAATAATAAATAAACCCATTCTATCGTCGCGACGATAGATCGCGAAAGCGGCTTTTGCAACATACCGCGTCCGTGCGAAGATAATTACGGAACGCCAACGAGGAATCTGACCAAGCTTCAAGCTCGTAACCTCGTCGAGTGACACTCCTGCAACAGGCGTGACCGCTGAATACCGCATACCGCCGGAAACTTCAACAGGATCATCCCTCGGTTGCATAACTGCCACATGTACGGCCAACATGGACCACACCCACACCGTCCCGCAACATAGAATAAAGAACCAACTTATAAAGCCCAAACACACGGCTGCAAGCACACATCACGACACTACAAGCGAGACGCCATGCTGCTACGCTGCTACGGTTGCCGGATTAAAACTGACTACTGCCACCAAGTCTAGCAAGCGTCTCAGGAGCTGGCAACCTCGGCGCGTAGCAACATGGCGGCGCTCTTGCGGTTCCCGATTTCAATGCATGGGCCCTATGGGTAGCTTGTCCTCTAGAGTCAGTATAGTAAGTCTATGCGAGCTACGGATGTTCGCCGATTCCGCCAGGTGGCAGGGCACACCAAAAGATTGTGGCTGCGGCTGTGGACGTGGCTCGCAGTGGCTCGCAGTGGGGCTCAACACCCCTTCGGCCACGGTCATAGCGTTGCTCACTCAACCAGGCCCCGCACACTCTCAAGTTCAACAAATGGCCACAGAGGCCGAAAAATCAATCGAGGCGCGTTTCAGCGTAAGCGCGCAAGTGGAGCTACTGTATTTTGGTCGCATACTTTAATTTGTGCTTTCTCTGCTAGGGGCGCTGAACATGCTGAATTTTTTTACTTTACGCAAACCATTGACATAAACAATCGAGGTGTCTAAGGATGTTTTTTACCTCAGGCAAATAGACAGTTGATATTTTTAAATTAGATTGTTGAAGGTGCTTTTTAGTCATAGCGTTAAGGTTTTTGTACTTGATTAACCACTGACAGCCGACAGCATATTGGTATCGATGTGTTTCCTGGCCGTTGGCGTTCGAATACTACGGCGGTAAAACATTTTCGAAAAGCATGCTGGTTTCGTCTGCGAGTCATTACTTAGACTTGCTATAAAGGGGTCTACTCTTGGCAAAAAATAGTGCCTCATATTGTTTAGGCGTTGATTATCATAATGAATGCGGCGGAGGTTGAGGGAGTACGCTTGAAGGTACGTTTTTATGCCGTTGATCTCCATAACACCGTAAGTACGCAAACCGATGTCACAGAACACCCGATGCATCATTGTGTGTTCTCCGTCATCGCTTGTTTGCTGTACGCCTACTAATTCTTCATTTCTTCTTCAAGTGTTGTATCCTCCTTTTGTCCTTGTTCTCTTGTGCTTCACTTCCAGTATGTCGTTCCGTGAGCTGTAATGCGCATTTCCAAAACCAATACATGTTTGATAAGACGCACTGGTTATCATAATTTCACTACACATGTATTAAGCTTGCACATATGGTTCAGATACAGATACCTGTATGCGGACTTGCCCGACGTTGATGCGGAGATTAGGATAATTATGACACCCGTAAAGAAGAGGCAGCTGACGGCCGTAAGCTGTTGCGTTCTTTCCGCCAAACTACCCGGCCTGGTAGTGCTGTAAAGATGCTGTATAAAAGTGACACGCGATGACAGGGAAATCATTATACTTAGCAGCCGACCGTACGTTTTGTAGCTTAGGTCTTCTTTCTTGTGCGTTTGTGCTACCCTTATTAATGAGCCATTTCTTGACTATGTTCTTGACTATGTAACCGCGTTTGTGTGGATGCGTAGACGTGTGCTTTTTTTTGTACTTGTAAAATGCAAATAAAATATTTTCAAGCTTACTCAATCTTTCGTGTCGTGTGCGTTTATTCCAGTCGAGGCCATCGTGCCACCTGGAAACCGCATTCTGTCAGTAGCCCTACACGAAATGCAACAGCTGGAGCGCGGCGGCACAACTCGGGGTAACGGCGGCGAAATAAACGAAAACCGTTCGGGATGCCCTTAAAAGTCAGTTCAGAGTGTGCCTTAACTCGATATGACTCAGCGCTACATATATCCTGCTGCGCCTCGATCGTGCTCCCGCCACTTTGGTTGCTGTGTGGCAAACGTTGCGACTACATAGGCGTTACGTTTGCCACACAGCAACCAAAGTGGCGGGAGTACGATCGAGGCGCAGCAGCCAGAAACCCAGTAAAGCCACAGAACACCTGGTAAAGCGACAATACTGTTTCCGTTTCCTGTTGTACAGCGCCATCTGTGATCGCATACTTTAGTTCACGACGCCACCGCTACGCTTATTTCCGTTGCACTGTGGAAGGTACAGTTTTCCTTCTCTAATTTTGTAAGGGTGTTCTGTGATACTATTGTTGAATTCCAATGGTAGATCGCGAGCGCTCGGCCGGATCACGAACGGAGCGCGTCGCTCCGACTGAGATCGCTCTCATGTGCGCACACGATATCTGCGAAGGGAATGCGTGCGCTCCCGCGGGGGCACTTAAAGTACACGAAAATGAAGTGAGAGGGCGCTAGGATAGAGAGAGGAACAAGCGCTTGGAAACGCAACCCACCACCCCATTTCACTGTCCGTGTCAGAAGAATCATCACTCGACTCGGAAATTGTACTGTCTGAGCGGAGCTGTCTAGGAGCGCGAACAAAATCGCACGGCGCGAAGCGGCGTCCACGTTTCCCATGTCGTCCATAGCTGCCCGCGACCGGAAACAGGCGACCGTGACAGGAAGCAGAGGTGGGTGAAGGAAACACGTCACGAGGACTTCCGGTCAAATCTGCCGATTTCGGCGGAGCAAATATTTTTGCTCCACGGAACAATCCGGGATCAGCGGCTGGTCCCAATCTGCCATTGGAACACACAGTTCACGCTCCCACTCTGCCATTGGAATAGGATTGCTCCATACAGAGCAGAAAAAACTTGATCTGGATCTGCCATTGGAATTCAACATATGTTACTCTATGTCTGAGCGTTGGACTGTTCGGGCACCCGTCTGCCTGCTTTTCTATATTGGGATTTAGCCTGGTTTGGTGGCCTCCCGGCGCATTCCTGCGTTCCTTCGGAACTTCGACATGGCACCACTGTACTATTGGACTACGGCAAAGTGAGAAACATTATTCGACAGGCTGCGGCGCATTTCAAGCAATTAGGCTTAGTGTCCGGCACCTAGGCTAGACTTGTGACGCAGTTAACAAAAAACAGCGTGGCCGTCGTGGCGCAGTTAATTTGAATTAATGAATCGTACTGGGAGATGTTTGCGACGCTTTCTATGAGCTCCAATATTATTTTAACTCATTTCGGTAGTTTTTGGGCACGCTATTCGCACAGGGTGCTGTAAAGCAGTTTCGCGTGTACTCAATTTTACTGCGACAAGTTTTGGTGCTTTCGCTGACAGCCAGCATTATTGTAACTAATTTCATTACTTTTTCGGGTACCTTTCGAGCGCAGTGGGCGCGTGTGGCGCTAGGACGCAGTCAGCGAATAGCAGCTAGGCCGTATTGCGCGGTTTCGCGCTTTAATGCACTGACAAGTTCATGGCGCTTTCTCTGACGCCCAACAATGTTGAAAATTATTTTTGGTACTTTTTTGTTACTTATGAGGCCCGCTCGCCGAGCCTGTCGTTAGTTAGTTTCGCGCGTACTGAATCTTACTGCGACAAGTTTGTGGCAATTTTATGTTCCCGCAACAATTTAAGCCTTCTTTCGGTACTCACGCTTGTCGAAAACGCGACGAGCAATTGTCAAGAGCGATAACACGGGAGTGTGTTGCTTGTGCCGGCAGAACGCGCAAGAGATAAGCCATGGAGCTCAAACTCCAGGAACTAGTAACACAGAACACCTATACAAACTTAGAGAAGGAAAACTGTACCTTGCACAGTGCAACGAAAATAAGCGTAGCGGTGGCGTCGTGAACTAAAGTATGCGACCACAGAGGGCGCTGTACAACAGGAAACGCAAACAGTATTGCCGCTTTACCAGGTGTTCTGTGGCTTTACAGGGTTTCTGGCTGCTGCGCCTCGATCGTGCTCCCGCCAGTTTGGTTGCTGTGTGGCAAACGTAGCGCCTATGTAGGCGCTATGTTTGCCACACAGCAACCAAACTGGCGGGAGCACGATCGAGGCGCAGCAGAATATATGTAGCGCTGAGTCATATCGAGTTAAGGCACATTCTGAACTGACTTTTAAGGGCATCCCGAGCGGTTTTCGTTTATTTCGCCGCCGTTACCCCGAGTTGTGCCGCCGCGCTCCAGCTGTTGCATTTCGTGTAGGGCTACTGACAGAATGCGGTTTCCAGGTGGCACGATCGCCTCGACTGGAATAAACGCACACGACACGAAAGATTGAGTAAGCTTGAAAATATTTTATTTGCATTTTACAAGTACAACAAAAAGCACACGTCTACGCATCCACACAAATGCGGTTACATAGTCAAGAACATAGTCAAGAAATGGCTCATTAATAAGGGTAGCACAAACGCACAAGAAAGAAGACCTAAGCTACAAAACGTACGGTCGGCTGCTAAGTATAGTAATTTCCCTGTCACCGCGTGTCACTTTTATACAGCATCTTTACAGCACTACCAGGCCGGGTAGTTTGGCGGAAAGAACGCAACAGCTTACGGCCATCAGCTGCCTCTTCTTTACGGGTGTCATAATTATCCTAATCTCCGCATCAACGTCGTGCAAGTCTGCATACAGGTATCTGTATCTGAACCATATGTGCCAGCTTAATACATGTGTAGTGAAATTATGATAACCACTGCGTCTTATCAAACATGTATTGGTTTTGCAAATGCGCATTACAGCTCACGGAACGACATACTGTAAGTGAAGCACAAGAGAACAAGGACAAAAGGAGGATACAACACTTGAAGAAGAAATGAAGAATTAGTAGGCGCACAGCAAACAAGCGATGACGGAGAACACACAATAATGCATCGGGTGTTCTGTGACATCGGTTTGCGTACTTACGGTGTTATGGAGATCAACGGCATAAAAACGTACCTTCAAGCGTCATCCCTCAACCTCCGCCGCATTCATTATGATAATCAACGCCTAAACAAAATGAGGCACTATTTTTTGCCAAGAGCAATTCTATGTAGCAAGTCTACGTAATGCGAGTCTATGTAATGCAATAGCAAAAATAGCAAGTCGCAGACGAAACCACCATGCTTTTCGAAAATGTTTTACCGCCGTAGTATTCGAACGCCAACGGCCAGGAAACACATCGATACCAATAGGCTGTCGGTGGTTAATCAAGTACAAAAACCTTAACGCTATGACGAAAAAGCAGCTTCAACAAGCAAATGTTTAATAAATCAACTGCCTATTTGCCTGAGATAAAAAAACATCCTTAGACACCTCGATTGTTTATGTTAATGGTTTGCGTAAAGCGAATCATTCAGCATGTTTAGCGCCCCTAGCAGCGAAAGCACACATTAAAGTATGCGCCCAAATTACAGTAGCTCCACTTGGCGCTTACGCTGAAACGCCTCGATTGATTTTTCGCCCTCTGTGGCCATTTGTTAAACTTGAGAGTGTGCGGGGCCTGCTAGTAACTCGAAAATTCTGTCTTCTGAACGGCGCCCGCATTTGTCTTGAGTGCGAGTAGAAGGAATTCTGCGAGCGTCCAGCATGGTCTGGTTGAGAGCCTATGTTTTGGCCACCTCTGTGTATTCGTAGCGTACTATCGCGTGGGTTGTAGCCAATTTCGCGAAACGCGCCGTAGCCCGCGCATTCGTGCTATTAAAGTGCAGGAAATAAGTCCCGAGAAGAGGGGAATGCTTAGAATTAGAATGTTTTTGTGGTATGCACGGTATTGTTTCGGATGAGTCCGGTATGTTCTACGCCGCGTGTGTAAATGCGAACTGATTTTGTCTGTAGTGCCGCCCATTCACCACTTTCGCACGCTTCGCCTCTACACGCATTATTCTTACCTGTTAATACCAAAATAACACTTTCTTGTAATTTTTTCAGGTGACGTCGTCTGATGGAGCTTCGTCGTGAAACTGCTGCTGCTTACCTGGTGCCACAACGTTGGATGAATGCACGAAAAGCCCGCGACGAGCATTTATAAATAATAAAATAAACATTTCCTTATTTCATAAGGTGTCTTGCGTCTCTATGAAATTGCACGTGGCACATATTCGGTGGAGGCTTGTGAAGATCGTTCGCAATCAATTTTACGTATTAATAAAATGATTCCGCGCGAAGACCGCGCGCGATGGAGCTGCAAAAGCAAAAAGAAACCCAACGGAGCCGGCGCGATGCGTGCCAGCCAGTAGTCAAAACGCGCGCGCACAAAACCGGTCGTGTGCGTCAGTTATTAACGCCGACGGCCTGGTGCGCTGCAGTCAATTGGGCCGCTTGGCTCTACGGGAGTGTCCGCTCTTGTATTCCTTTCACTATGCTTTGGGTGTGAATTTGCTCCTGCTCCTCATCGACAAGGAAGACGCTGGCGGTGTCTATGCGTGCGCGTCAATGCTGGAGGAGTCTTGTCTGAACCCACTTTGGAAGAGGTCACGCCGGAACGCGCTCTGCTGTTTCACGTCCCTATTCGCGACGCCAGTCGCGTCCGCGCTCTCTCTGCGCGGTGTTTCCACCGCACCCTTGGAGCTGCCAACTAGCGGAACGGTCGACCGCACGTGAACTGTTGCTTTTGATTGACGCTAGCGCAGAACGCCACCCCTTCGGCCACAGCGATGGAGCCGGACACGTCCGCCCCCACGGTATCAACTGCGGAAGGAACATGGCGGTCCGTACGCGTTCATCGCAGCACAAGCGCTCCGAGAGCATTGCGTTTCCGCGGTCTCTTCGGCACATGATGGCCCAGTGCGAGGAGACCCTTCAACGCCAGGAGCAGGCACGGCGGCTGCGCTCGGCCGCCAACTGGCCCAAGTATTCACGCTATCACCCGCTGGCGACGCGATTACCTGGGCGACGCCGCACTCTGCTCTGGCAGCGTCGGTGGCTTACGACACCGGGGCACGAGGGACGCCAGCCGCGACCGAGTGTCTAGCTTCAGCACCGGACGCCAACTCTCGCAACGCGGACGCCGGTGCAGACGCTGCCTCGCTGATCTCGCCTGCTGCTGCATCGGTTCTCGCACCGCGTGAGACGCCGAACACTCCAGTTATTCTGCCGAACTCCAAAAATCCAGGTCAAAGCATTTATTTCTCCATATCTGGCACATTTATTTCACCCTGGTCTCTATAATCCACAATGTACCACCTGCCGAGCGCCCCGGGCAGATCTTTTCCACTGTCTGTGGAGCTGCCCCACGCCCATGGCGGTAGAGCCTATTCCCAACCCTTCCTTTTCCTCGTGGGAGGCCGCTCTTCGGGCCACTTGCTCGGATGACCAGCTCTGGCTGGTGGACCGTGCTTGCCTAGAGATGTCGGCCAGGGGGCTCCCGGACGTCTAGGAGCCCAACCACATTCAAATAGAACCAATAAAGTTTTATCCATCCATCCGTAACCTCCGCTGCCATCGTGAGTGCTACCGTTAGCGTTTACCCAGCTGCGGGGGCCAGCGAGCTATTGAGAGCTGCAGTCCCGGATTCGGACGACGATAACGACACGATGGACACCTCGCGCAAGCGCTCGCGCCCGAGCGAGTCTTGCAGCGACGACGAAGCCCCGAAAAAGCTAGCGGTGATAGGTTCTGACGAATCATCGCCACTTCCTCTGACACGCCCGTCTACGAAAACGCCGTGATGCAGGCGGCGGACTCGGTAGAGCTTTCAGACGACGGCACGACCAATACAACGCACAACCAGAGCAGCCCACGTGCCATGGAGCTCCACGATGAAGAGATCTTCACAAATGTGATCTCACGTAAGCAAAAACGTCGCCTGCTTGCATCAACACGAGAGGGGATCGCCGCTGGTGTGGCCCCTGCTACCCACCTCTCGGGACCCGCTACGGCACCAATGCCTACTGCCGGGCTGCCTGGGGAACGCCGAGGTGGAGCCGAGCGGAGTGGTTGGCTCTGCATGGAGCTCCGTGATTTTCTATCTTTTGACCTGTTTTTCCTACGATGTGCTGAATTTCGTGTGGAATACGTGATTCGGGAACATCTAAGGACTCTGCACACACCAGTGTTAGCGGTGAGACCTTCGTATTTTCGTAAATAGGGGCCAGGACGTGCCTGCCACACGTGTGCGGATTGCTAACACTTACGCCGAGTACGGCGGCGGCGGCTGCTGCGCGGGAGACGCCGTGCGCGTTGCCGCAACAGATGGCGACGCCGGCTGCGTCTGGAGCTGCGACGCCCACGGGGGCGACGAATGCTACGACGAGCACGCCTGAACCAAACTACATTGAAGCTTCAAGCTCGCACGAACCACTAAAGGTACGAGCGACGCTCTCGGACATGGACCGGGAACAAATGGAGTACCAAGACACCGACGAAGGGGATAGTGTCATCCTACAAGACACCGATATGCCCGTCACACGCGTCGGGTAGGAGGAGGACAAAGGAGACTGGCAAACGGTGTTAACTGTTCGCCAGAAGACGGCTCTCGCTAGAGTTGGAAGAAAGACGATGGGAGCCGGGGGTGCCCACGACTCGTCGAGCCAGCACCTCGGACCAGCCAAGAAGCCGCCGATGAAGAAAAAGCCACGAGTCAACAGACTACCTCCGTTACCAAAGGAAGACTTCAAAATAATAGTCCGACCACATCAAGGGCTACCAAATAAAGACTTGACGGCTCCGCAGATTTCCGAAGCGGTCATCATGGCAACACAAAGGAAGGTGAGAGGGGAACACTTCCTTTTGCGGCTAAAGCCAGGATCAAACATCTTTATCATATTGTCACCTGGTCGTGACGTCAAAGAACACAGTAGCAAAACTGTGTAAGGCAAAAACTAGCTTTTATTGGGCGAACCTGTGCCCACAAAACAGGCTACGCTTTAAGCACAACGAGAGCGGCGAACACAGTCGGCGATCGTCGTAAATCTGATCAGCGGGTCAAGCGCGTCGGCTTTTATACGGCAGTCGTCGAATGTTCCAGACTAATCGTTCGGACCCGCGTGCCTTCCACAAAGTTCTACAGCATTCGCGTCACGTGATGAAATCAGATAACACAAGGTTCGGCGACAACAGACAGCCGGATAGAAGCATCGATAACTTTCCAGAAACTTCGGATACATGCAGGTGCGTCCTGCGCTGTGCGATTACATTTGTTAGGCGGCGAAACGTGGTCGCCCGATAAAGATAAGTACACGTGTCAATACCCCCCTCTTAAAAAGCATCGACCCGATGCTGCAAACAAACGAAGGTAATAAACAAAAGCACTCGTAGCAAAGAAAAGAACAAAAAATGACGAAGTTCGTCAGCGTCCGTAAAAGGGTTTAAGGCGCACCACGTGGACCACTTCAGATCGTGCGCGGCGCCGCGGAGAATGCGAAATGCCGTCTGGCACGACCTCATAATCAAGAGCGCCAATACGTCGGATGACCTTGTAGGGTCCGAAATAGCGTCGGAGTAGTTTCTCACTGAGTCCTCGTCGGCGTATCGGGGTCCAGACCCAAACACGGTCGCCAGGCTGGTACTCGACGAAGCGTCGTCGGAGGTTGTAGTGTCGGCTGTCGGTCCTCTGCTGGCTCTTGATTCGCAGGCGGGCGAGCTGTCGGGCTTCTTCGGCGCGCTGGAGATAGCTAGCGACGTCAGTATTCTCTTCGTCAGTTACGTGCGGCAGCATGGCGTCAAGCGTCGTCGTCGGGTTCCTGCCGTAAACCAGCTTAAACGGCGTGATCTGTGTTGTTTCTTGCACCGCCGTGTTGTACGCAAAGGTTACGTACGGCAGGACCGCGTCCCACATCTTGTGTTCAACGTCGACGTACATTGCTAGCATGTCGGCGAGGGTCTTGTTCAGGCGCTCCGTGAGACCATTCGTCTGCGGATGGTAGGCAGTTGTCCTCCTGTGGCTTGTCTGGCTGTACTGCAGAATGGATTGGGTGAGCTCTGCTGTAAAAGCCGTTTCTCTGTCGGTGATGAGGACTTCTGGGGCACCATGTCGCAGCAGGATGTTCTCGACGAAAAATTTCGCCACTTCGGCTGCGCTGCCTTTTGGTAGCGCTTTAGTTTCAGCAAAACGGGTGAGATAGTCTGTCGCCACGACGATCCACTTATTCCCGGATGTTGATATCGGAAACGGCCCCAACAAATCCATCCCAATCTGCTGGAATGGTCGGCGAGGAGGTTCGATCGGCTGTAGTAATCCTGCTGGCCTTGTCGGTGGTGTCTTGCGTCGTTGGCAGTCTCGGCATGTCTTGACGTAACGGGCGACGTCGGCGCTCAGACGCGGCCAGTAATACCTTTCCTGTATTCTCGACAGCGTCCGGGAGAATCCGAGGTGCCCAGCGGTTGGATCGTCGTGTAGGGCGTGCAGTATTTCTGGACGCAGCGCTGACGGTACAACAAGAAGGTAGCTGGCGCGGACTGGTGAGAAGTTCTTCTTCACGAGCAGGTTGTTTTGTAGCGTGAACGAAGACAACCCGCGCTTAAATGCCCTAGGGACAACGTCGGTGTTCCCTTCCAAATACTCGACGAGACGTTTTAGCTCCGGGTCGGCTCGTTGCTGTTTAGTGAAGTCTTCCGTGCTTATTATCCCAAGAAAGGCGTCGTCGTCCTCGTCGTCTTGCGGCGGGGGATCAATGGGGGCGCGTGATAAGCAGTCGGCGTCGAAGTGTTTTTTTTCCGGACTTGTATATTACCGTGACGTCATATTCTTGTAGTCTGAGGCTCCACCGCGCCAGCCGTCCTGAAGGGTCCTTTAAGTTAGCTCGCCAACACAATGCGTGATGGTCACTGACGACTTTGAATGGCCTGCCATAGAGGTAAGGACGAAATTTAGCTGTAGCCCAAATGATGGCGAGGCATTCCTTTTCAGTCGTATAATAGTTGCTTTCCGCTTTTGACAGCGACCGGCTAGCATACGATATCACCCTTTCAAGTCCTTCTTTCCTCTGGACTAGGACGGCACCGAGGCCTAGGCTACTGGCGTCAGTGTGGATTTCGGTATCGGCGTCCTCGTTGAAGTGTGCAAGTACCGGCGGCGACTGCATGCGTCGTTTGAGTTCTTCAAATGCCTTGGCCTGCGGCGTTTCCCACTTGAACGCGACATCACATTTGGTTAGATGTGTTAGCGGCTCCGCGATGCGTGAAAAGTCCTTGACAAAGCGCCTATAGTAGGCACACATGCCAAGGAATCTGCGCACTGCCTTCTTGTCGGTTGGCTGCGGGAACTTTGCGATGGCAGCTGTCTTCTGTGGGTCGGGGCGTACTCCTGATTTGCTGATCACGTGGCCTAGGAACAAAAGCTCATCATAAGCGAAACGGCACTTTTCCGGCTTCAGAGTGAGCCCTGATGTCTTGATGGCTTCTAACACTGTCGCAAGCCGCCTAAGGTGATCGTCGAAATTTCCGGCGAAGACAACGACGTCATCCAGGTAAACAAGGCACGTCTGCCACTTCAGTCCGGCTAACACCGTGTCCATCACGCGCTGGAACGTTGCAGGCGCCGAGCACAGTCCTAATGGCATAACCTTGAATTTATAGAGGCCGTCTGGCGTGACGAAGGCGGTCTTTTCGCGATCTCTCTCGTCGACTTCTATTTGCCAGTAGCCAGACTTGAGGTCCATCGACGAGAAGTATTTAGCGTTGCAGAGCCGATCCAATGCGTCGTCTATTCGTGGAAGGGGGTACACATCCTTCTTCGTGATCTTGTTCAGTCGACGATAATCGACGCAGAAGCGTAGGGTTCCGTCCTTTTTCTTTACCAGGACTACAGGAGAGGCCCTCGGGCTTTTCGACGGCTGGATGATGTCGTCGCGCAGCATTTCGTCGACTTGTTGCCTAATAGCTTCACGTTCTCGCGTCGAAACTGGGTAAGGGCTCTGGCGGAGTGGTCGAGCGCTCTCTTCGGTTATTATGCGATGCTTTGCAAGTGGTGTTTGTCGAATCCTCGATGACGTCGAAAAGCAGTCTTTGTATCGTCGGAGAAGACTTCTGATCTGTTGCTGCTTACTCATAGGAAGACTTGGATTCACGTCGAAGTCTGGTTCGGGGACAATGCTCATCGGGGTAGATGCGGCTGAATCCGAGAGGACAAACGCATTACTGGTTTCCAGAATTTCCTCGATGTATGCGATTGTCGTGCCCTTGTTGATGTGCTTGAACTCTTGGCTGAAGTTGGTTAGCATAACTTCCACTTGCCCTCCGTGGAGTCGAGCGATCCCTCTTGCGACGCAAATTTCACGGTCGAGCAGTAGATGTTGGTCGCCCTCGATGACGCCTTCTACGTCAGCGGGTGTTTCAGTGCCGACGGAAATAATAATGCTGGAGCGCGGCGGGATGCTCACTTGATCTTCGAGCACACTCAAGGCGTAGTGACTACGACAGCTCTCCGGCGGTATCGCTTGATCTTGTGACAGCGTTATCGATTTCGACTTCAGGTCGATGACTGCGCCATGTTGATTCAGGAAGTCCATGCCGAGAATGACGTCTCGTGAACACTGTTGGAGGACAACGAAGGTGGCAGGGTAAGTCCGGTCATGAACGGTAATTCTTGCCGTGCAGATCCCAGTCGGCGTAATCAGGTGTCCTCCAGCGGTCCGAAGTTGAGGGCCTTCCCATGCAGTCTTAACTTTCCTCAAATGGGCGGCGATGGGTCCACTCATGACGGAGTAATCGGCTCCTGTGTCTACTAAGGCGGTGACTGCGTGGCCGTCGAGAAGCACGTCGAGGTCGGTGGTTCTCTGTCTTGCGTTACAGTTAGGTCTTGGCGTCGGATCACGGCTGCGTCGTGTTGAACTGAAGTTGGAACGTCGCGTCGTCAAGTCGTCTTTCATCGGTGTAGTCTTGGCTTCCTGATTTCGTCGGGACGGCGACGTGTCGTTATGTCGTCGAGGTAGTTTCGTCGGTGTCTTCGTCGGCGGCGGAGGATCTTCGTCAGTTCGACGAACAGCAACCGCACCTCCATCGGTTGCTGCTTTTAGTTTTCCGGATATGGGCTCGCTGACCGGCCCCGGGCTGGGCCAGTGTATGGTCGGCGCTGCGGCGACAGGTAGCGGCCTGGTGATGGCGAACGCGACGGTCGTCGAGAGCTCCACTGAGCAGCGGCGAGGTAGTCGGCGATATCGCGAGGTCTTTCGCCAATCTGTGTTCGCGGCGCGTTAACGGCGAACCCTCGGATTCCTATCTCCCGGTATGGGCATCGGCGGTAGATGTTCCCCGCTTCTCCGCTGTGGTAGCAGAGCGGGCGGTGATCAGGAGCGCGCCAAATGTCCGTCTTCCTCGCGTAGGTGCGCTGGGCGACGGGTGGTCGTGCTGGCGCTGGCGGCGGCGGACGACGGAACTGCGGCGTGACGGGGCCCTGGCGCGGTCGCGGAGGGGGACCTTGACGGCGTGCGACGGCGGCGTAGGTCATCGCTTGCGGCTCAGGCTGGGGCAATACAGGGGCTACTCCAAGTTGTTGGAGCTCCTCACGCACGGCGTCGGCAATCGAAGCCACTTGAGGCTGTGATGGTGGGAACAGCTTTTGTAGCTCCTCCCGCACGACCGCTCGGATAGTCTCGAGCAGGTCGTAGGTGGCCAGTGATTGAACTCCGGCGTAGTTTGTCGAGTTTGTGCGGCGGTCGAATTGCCGGTTTCGCATCTCGAGTGTCTTCTCGATGCTGGTGGCCTCGCGAAGAAACTCGTCGACGGTCTTCCGTGGGCTTCGTACTATTCCGGCAAAAAGTTCCTCCTTCACACCACGCATCAGCAGGCGGACTTTCTTCTCCTCGGGCATTTCAGGGTCGGCGTGGCGGAAGAGACGGCTCATTTCTTCCGTGTAGATCGCGGTCGTCTCATTCGGTAGCTGCACCCGGGTTTCTAATAGTGCTTGGGCTCGTTTTCGGCGTACGACGCTTGCGAATGTCTGCAGGAAGCCGCTTCGGAAAAGTTCCCAGGTCGTTAAGGTGGCTTCTCGGTTCTCGAACCACGTCCTGGCCGCGTCTTCCAAAGCGAAGAAGACATATCGCAGTTTGTGGTCGCTGTTCCAGTTGTTAAAGGTAGCGACTCTCGTACGTCTCAAGCCAGCTTTCCGGTTCCTCGAAAGCGACAAGAAGACCTACCAGCGGTGTCGCCACGACGACAGCGATCCCGATCAAGAGAGCGACGAAGGCGACATAAGGACTCTGACTCTTCAGACCACCCCACTTCCCACCGCCAGCCCATCTTACAGGATCCAGGCAAAGATCTCCCACTCCAACAAGGAAGAAGGAACACACCGAGAAGGTGAGCTGGGCGGGGATGGTTCGTAGCACGGCTCCCATAACATCAAACCCAGAATACCAAAATTTGTATTAGAAAATAGGCAACTCAAGCGAAGCTTAGAAGAACTTAGGCTGGAGATCGCCGCACTTAAAAGCCAACTCACAGCTAAGGCGGAACAAGCAAAACCCACACATGTGGCACAACAAGAACACACGAAAGCGACACCCCCTACGGACAAAACACTACAACTCCTAGTGCAACAGAAGCAAAGCATCCAAACCTTCCAAGAACAACTATACGCTGATTTACAGGCACTTAAAGGATACGTGGAAGAAACGCTAGCCCGACAAAGACCACTGCGTAAAAGAGCGAATAGCAACCCCATCGCACCGTCGGCTAGAAAAGCCAAGAATGGCATAATCTCGGACTCGACGGACGTCGAAAGCGTGATCAACAATGGCCAGTAAAACGTCCAGAATCGTAGACACCGCTGAGATATGGCATTGGAACTGCCGCTCTTTCCAAAGAAGAGCGGCAGCGCTAGAGACTTTCATCGATTCGGCCATCAGCAAACCTGATATTATATGCCTCCAAGAAGTATGAAAGGGTACAGTCAAGCTAAGGGATTACTACACAGTTACGAATCAGCAGTACCCGCGGGTTGCTACATTAGTGCATAAAGGAATAGCGGTGAGCTCACACTATGTCGCTCAATGCGCAACCGAGCACCAAATCATTGAAATACACACATTGAAGAAAGGGAGAGCAAAGACCTTTATTTGCAACGTATACAGCCCTCCCAAAGAACGTCGACCGGACTTTGCGGCAATTATAGAATACGCATTAGGCCACCTGAGACGAAAAGACAAATTTGTACTCCTAGGCGACTTCAACGCTCCCCAGACCCATTGGGGATACCGACGAGATACCCCCAAAGGCAGAAGCGTGGTAGAAATTACAGACAAATATGATCTAGAACTAGTAACTCTCCCACTAACACCCACTAGATTAAAAAATAGCGTGTGCGGGGACACCTACCCCGACCTAACCTTCACGCTAAACATAGCGGATGGGCAATGGAGAAATTTAGACGAAAATCTGGGAAGTGACCACTATATTATTAGCTATTCAATGACCACACCCCGGCTCAAACTTCCACCAAAGCAGGCCAGAATCACAAACTGGACGGCATACAGGAAATATCCAATGTCCACAACACAGCTGAGGACTGGGCAAAGGAACTCAAAGTCGCGCACGAAGCCACAACACGAAACATATCCATTAACGCGAAAACACCTGCAGTAGACCCACATCTGCTGCACCTGTGGGAGGGCCGGCGCAGCTTAACCAGGCGCTGGAAAACTCAAAGACTGAACAGAAAACTTAGGGCAAGAATACCAACGCTAACAGAACAAGCAAATGAGTATGCCAGAGAGCTGCAAGCGGAAAATTGGCTCCAATTTTGCGATTCACTGAGAGGGACGTTATCCACCGCTAAGACATGGGCTATCTTACGTAGCATGATAGACCCGGACTCTACAAAGACGGGAACAGCGAGAACGATACGCACCCTAGTAGGTGAATACAAGGGTGACACCGATAAACTGATCCAAGCGCTCAGGGAGAAATACATTAAAACAGGGGGCGATAGTGTCGAATCTCTCAGCTACAAAGGGCCGATAAACAAACCTCTAGATGACCCCGTTACGGTTGCCGAATTGTATGCGGCGGCGCAGGACATCAGACGAAACACAGCACCCGGAGTGGACGGCATCACCAATGCAATGCTGCGCAACCTCAGCAATGAGCAACTCGGACGGCTAGTCGACTACTTCAACAAGGGCATATGGGAAACTGGCACCATTCCACAGCAGTGGAAGGAAGCCACCATAGTCCTAATCCCTAAACCTGGAAAATAGAAAACTATTCAGAACTTGAGACCAATCTCACTAACGTCATGTCTCGGGAAGCTGTTTGAAAAAGTGATACTCACCAGGTTAACTGATTATATCGAAAGTCACAACCTCCTATCGGTGTACATGTATGGTTTCCGCAAACATCTGTCAACACAGGATGTTTTCCTTAGGCTAAGAGACGAAGTAATATACAACGTGGCGACTGGTGAAGAAAACATAGTGGTGGCGTTGGACCTAAAGAGCGCATTCGACCCTATGTCCCATAAGCAGCTCATCATGGAGGAACTAGAAGAAATGGGATGCGGAAAGAGAATTTTGGACTACGTCAAATCCTTCTTAACTGGTAGGACTGCCACGATAGGTTTAGAAGACATGCGATCACCCAAGCTCAATCTCCCCTACAAAGGAACTCCACAGGGAGCTATACTCTCACCATTATTGTTTAACATTGGCATGAACAATTTGGCAAGAAGGTTGCATCAAATCCAAGATCTCAAATTCGCGCTCTATGCGGATGATATCACCCTATGGATGCACAAGGGATCGTTAGGCCACAAAGAAAGCACCCTACAAGAAGCCATCAACACCGTTCAAAACTTCGTGGCAGAACATGGCATGGCATGTGCTCCAGAAAAGTCGGAATGGGTCAGAGTCCATGGACGAAACTACCGTAACAGGCCAAACCTACACCTCCAACTAGAGAACCGAATGCTTCCAGAAAAGACCAAGGTTCGTGTGTTGGTCCTCTGTATCCAAAGCAACAGGCGAGCGGATCACACTATCGCGACCCTGAAAGCGACAACGAAGCAAATAGCAAGACTAATAGGACGAATCACAAAGAAAGGGAGAGGCCTATACGAAAACGAAACGATACGACTCGTTCAAGCTTTTGTCATCAGCCGGATAACATATGCTCTTCCCTATCAAAACTTAAATCGCACAGAAATCAAGATGGTGGACCAAATCATACGGTGCGCGTACAAGGTGGCGCCAGGATTACCGGTGAACACCGGAAATGAAAGACTACACGGCACATTTATTTTTTCTACTTTGACTTTTATTCACGAGGACACATTGAGCCTTTTCAATTTTTGCGTTCTCGCTACCTCACCCGCGGGCTGCCAGAGCCAGCCAGAGCGCATGCGTTGTTCCCGTGTTGCCCCGACCACCGTGCGGCGCAGTTCGGTGCGCGTTTGGTTTTCTCTGGCCGAGTGGATTTTCGCCTAGCAGAGTTTTGTACGCTTTCTGGCTAGCAGACGAGGGAAGGGAACAATGGTCACTCGGCGCCATCACTGGGGGGACTCGACGGATTGCACCGCGTTCGCTTGAGAGCAAGATCTCCGGGAAGTCTTGTCTAGGCGGTGTAGGACACCGAGCAGTATACGCATGGTTCTCGGTGGACCAAACGTCTCACGTTTTCTTCGATATTCCTTCGGTAGCCACATTAGGGGCCCAAAAGAGGCATTCGATTGTGAAGATACTTTGCGTTTCTTCATTTCGGTGCCCCGCCCCAAAGAAGGAAAAAAAAAAGGACATTGTTGTGGCGCAGCGAATTATCGCATGGCGAAAGTTCGATTTCGTTACTTCTTTTGCGGAAAGGAAAGTGATGGGCCACGGGACGCTTGACTTGCCGGATACTCTTATTATATTATTCAATCATACGGACGCTACGGGCGCATTCCTCTCGTCGCCGTCGCCCTCACGTTCCGTATAAAGTCCAAAGGCGATAACATCGGGACCGCGCGTCGCATACTGTATATGCGAGTGAAAGCGTAGGGGGGTGGTGGCATGGGTGGGCCGACGATGGTGGCTCAGTCTTGTGTGCGCATAGGAGAATTAAAACCGGAGAGGAAGCGCGCCACCTTCCGTCGCACACGGTACATCGGGGGCAGAGGATGGAATGGAGGCGGGATCTAGGATTCCGTTAATTTGTGATTGCGCAACATGCTTATTTGCCTTATTTGATGCATTATATACAGGGACTTTTTCTTAGATACGTACATTTATTGCAGACTTACACGTGTATTTAAATATCATGTTGCGAGGTTTTGTGTATACGTGCAGCGAACTTTGTTTCCGTGACATTATTTTGCCCTTTATCAATCCGTATCTTCGCATTTGTATATTCCATCGTATCTTCGCATTTCTAATGTACAAGGGCGAGTCAAATGAAAGTGTCTACCCACCCCACGCAATAATTCTTCGGTTCATTATCTGCGAGGCATGCGCGTAGCACACAGGCATCTCTCATTTACAAGTGACAAGTAGGTATGAGGATAAATGTTCTTTAATGCTCTCACACACTTGGTTGAACATAGTTGCGTGACGTAATTGACGCTCCAGAAGTTCAACAGCGTGGTGTCGTGAGTTTTCTGACAGCTGAAGGTGTTTCCCTCCAAAAAATTAGTCGCCGTATGGCTGTCGCGTACTTTGGACATTGCATTTCATTGGCCACTGTGAAGCGTTGGAGAAAACTGTTGAAAGAAGGACGTGAAAGTTGCAAAGACGATCCAAGACTGGGCCAAAGCCACTATGCAATCACCCCTAACAAAATTTAAAATGTTGATGAGCTGATGAGACAAGAACGGAGGATGAGCATCGATGAACCGGCCGAGCGTGTGCATTAGTCAGGGCCCCGTTCACGCCATAATTCATGAATATCTTGGTTATCGGCTCTTGTGCCCGCAATGGATGCCCAAGATTGTGAACCACCGCCAGAAGACGGAGAAGTTCGGCGCTGCTTTCACACATCTGATCCGGTATCAGAATGAGGGTGACGACTTGTCTGCACTTGTGATCGGGGACGAACCATGGTGCCACTGCTACGAGCCTCAAACACGACGGCAAGGCTTAGAGTGGAAACATTCGCATTCACCACCACCAAGAATGCTAAGGCCGTCATTTCCGCCGGAAAGGTGTTGTTGACTTTTTTTTTCGATCATCAGGGGCCATTACTGATAGAATTTGCTAAATCTTGAGAGACTATCAATTCTTTCCGATATTGTGAAACGCGGGACAGGCTACGTGTCGCAATCAAGAACGAACGACGTGGAAAATGGACGAATGGGGTCATCTTGTTCCACGACAATGCCCGTCCTCACGTCGCTGATGTGGTTAATAAAAAACTGGCGAAGTTAAAGTGAGAAACGCTGCAATATCCGCCATACAGCTCAGATCTGTCGCCTTGGGACTTCCATATTTCGGGGCAACTGAAAGAAACAGCACAAGACAACCAGATTTTTTGTCGGGCGATGACTTGAAAGAGTCAGTTGAGGACTTTTTGGAGCAGCAATCCAAGGAATTTTATGAGACTGGAATCACGTGACTCGGTTGTCAATGGGACAACTATCTGATCGCTCATGGAGACTACTTTTAAATAAAGTACTCCGTTTGTCATATATTCGCATTGGACCAATTTTATTTGACTCGCCCTGGTATATATTGCAGAACACCTGCGTTTTATGCGTGCGCTCTGTTGCGGCTATAATTTCGGTGCAATTACTCACGAAACAGGGCCGGTGACATCTGCTCCTGCGTAATACATAGGAGCAAATGACAGCGTCATTGAGATTTTTCATTAGACGTAGCATGTGTTCAAGAATGTAAACAAGGTTCTTGATGACAAAGTTTCATTAACATATTTGTCCTCAGCTTGTTCATTTCAGGACCTTGACATTTTTCATATCAGCGGTATGCAATGCTTTGCTGATTTCGAACTGATATAGTTCTAAGTTGGTGTGATATTTTCTTTACTTATTGAATAGAGAAAAACATGGAAGCATTGATATCAGTTACTTCGGGCACAGTTTTTGGCACATAAGAGTATATTTTTTTTATAAAAAAACTAAATATTTTAGTTGTTTTGACAGTGCGTAGCGTTCAAGAATTCGCTTGCAGCATCTTCGGCAATGCCAATGCAGTTCTTATTCATGTATTTGATCCCTCGACAAATTGTTTAAGAGGAAGCTTTAGCTCGGGCCCAACTTCGACGCGATCTATTCAGATACATGTAAAACGCAGAAACGCTTTTCTGGTATAACCCCTGGTTCGCTTCTAATGAAAATTTTTGCATTTGAGAGAGAAAGTTCAATTCTAGTGCATGTTGGAAGCGGAATTTCCATTTAGGGCCTGAATGTTGTTTAAAATATTTTGAAAAATTCGAAAGTTTGAAAAAGATAGAAGCACGATGTTTACAAACTAATGGGTTTGCATCAAGAACAGATATCGCCGTAATGTAAACGGGATCTACTATAACAGTCAAAGCGGACAAATTTGGTATGTCAGTTTATATCTTACGTGAATTGGTTACGTTGTGTGCAAGGGTTGTGCGAAAGCCGTATTTCCATATTACAAAATTTTTTTTAGATTCATTCGCAACATATAAATTTTGTCCGCTGTAGATGCACTATTAGGTGCACTTCAGATTTGTGATATCATTTTTTATTGTTGAGTTAGAGTTTTAAACTTCATAGTGTCGCTTTCTGGAAATGTGAAATTTTTGCCAATTTTTAATTAAGAATTGACAACCTAACTGAAAAATTCGGAACAAACAGTCACTACAATTTAAGTTTTTCTTTTAAATGAAGAAACCTCGTCAAATTTGATGCAGTGGTTGCCGAGAAAAACTCATTCTCGTTCTACGTGTATTTAGGTAGGAGCACCTGAGCTAAAGCTTCCTCTTAAGGAGGAGGCTGAACTGCAACGTGAGCCCCCCCCCCCCCCGAACGAAATTTCTGGCTACGCCACTGGGGAGCACAAGAGCAGGCGCGCCTGCTTCCAGCGCCGCTAGCGCGGTCCTCTTCAAGCCGGCATCTGCGGCAGCTTCGTTTCACCGAACACCTCGCCTCGCCATCGCGCAAGCGCTCTCCGCGCTGCCTGGAGTCGAGGAGGTGCGCGTGAATACGAAAAAGAACATTGTGGCGGCTCACGTCGCAGCACCCGTGCGGCTACAGTTCCTGCTAGCGACAACCGAGCTGGCCAGGATCGCTGTCACTGCTCGTCTCCCTGCAGACCGTTCCCAGAGCACGGGCACGGTACATGGCGTCGACGGTGACTTCTCCGACGAGGCACTGTTGGCGGCAGTGACCTCAATCGTGCCGGTGACTGCGGTCAAGCGGAGCGGTCACACCCTGACCCTGCTCTTTGCCGCCCCAAGCCCACCGGCCCGCATCCTCCTGTTCCGGTTGTCTTTTGATGTGCGACCGTTGCGGGCCCGGCCCTTGCAGTGCCGGCGGTGTGGGCGCTATGGCCACGCGACGGCGGCGTGCAAATGGCCGGAGCGGTGCGTGCGCTGTGGCGGCCAACATGCGAGGGATCATTAGTGCATAGCCAAGCCAAAGTACTTCCACTGTGGAGGCGCACACGCTGCCGACGCCTCTACATGTAAGCTGCGGCCGGTTGAGAGGCGCATAGCCACGATAAAGGCTACAGCGCCGACCCACATGCCTCACCGGGAAGCTCGAGCAGCTGCTTCCACCAAGACACACACCTCTCCCATCGCTTAGAGAGTCCATGCACTGGAGACGGCGGCGCGCCCCAGCTATGCAGCTGTGGCTACCGGCTCCGCCAAAAGCACCTCGTCGAAATGAACCCGGCGTGGCCAAAAGAAACTGGGTGCGAGGCGGCCCCGGCAAATGCAGCAGGCGCACCCCCAGCCGCATTTGACATGGCGCCGTCCAGCCACACTTCTGAGCAGGAGTCGGAGGCCACCATCCTAAGGCTCCTAGGCCGTTGCTGGCCTACTGCCAGCCGGGAACAAGTTGCGCTCAATCTGCCTCCAGGCAGGTGGGCAGCCTCCTCAGCAGAGCCACCATGGCTAACGCCCCAGCTGGGATCCACCGCCGCCGGCCGAGAGTGCTTCAGTGGAACGCGCACTCGTTGCGGCGGCGACAAGCAGACCTCTCCTTGCACCTCCTGCAGAGCGGCTACGATGTACTTGCTTTGCAGGAGGTGTACGCGAATGCATATGATTTGCGTCTACCTGGCTTTGTGGGCTACAGTAGCCGCACTTCGTGCACGCTGCAACTGGCGACCCCATGTCTCAACAAAGAACATCCACAGGGACTTCCCCGCTGTGCGGTGTACGTGCGGGCGGGTGTGCTGCAAGCTGAGGTCGATGTGGCGGATATGACCGCAGGACCACTCGAATGTTGTACTGTTCGTGTGCGTCTTGGAGGCATTGACACCACCGTGGCCAGCGCGTATATTCGATCGTGCCGGCCCTGGGATCCCACGTTCCTGCTGCAGCTAGCCCGTCGTTTCGGCAGAGGCTTCGTCCTCTGCGGAGACATCAATGCTCACCACACCATCTGGGGCAGTCACCGCTGCTTCGGGCCAGGTAGCAGCGTTGTGGACGTTGTTAACCAGCTGGGTCTGAAAATTCTCAACACCGGGGCTCCCACTTTCGTCCGCCGCACATCCCGTGCCATCAGCACGGCAATTCACGTGAGCCTGACCACTGAGGGCTGCGATACACTTGGACACCGCAGCCGGACACCTGGGGTCCGACCACTTTCCTATCGTGCTGGCCCCATTCAGGGGCAGGATCCCCAGGACGCGCGTGTACGCCACTGTCGATTGGAGTGCTTTCCGTAAGCTGTACCAGGGACTTCCTGCAGCTTGTGGTGGACAGCGGCCGCGCAGCAACAGTCTGGTCCACTGCGCAGGAGGGCCGACCAGCGCCACACATTTAGCACCTCCAGCTACGAGCTGCCAGGCGCAGGGCTGAACGTAGAGCACTGCGAACCAAATAGGCGGAGCACTGGAAGGAACACCATCGCATCGACGCCGCCTGCAGACGACACTCCCGGCAACGCAGGCGCCAAAGCTGTCAGGGAATCTGCGCCATGATTATCAGGGCGGAGCTCGTGCCTGGCGCCTGCTGAGGGCCTTGCTGATAGGACCTCGTGTACAACGACAGGTGCTCTCAGCAGCCATTTCCCTGGGCATCTACTCTGGCGGAGTTACTAGCCGACCCGTTTACCGCCCGGACCCTGGTACAGCGTGTCCTGCCTCTGCCAGCTAATGGGCTTCGGTACCTCCCCCCCCCACCTGTCACCACCCGGAATGGGTGCTCGAGCAGATTAATGCTTTTTGCTGCAAGCCAATCCGGGTGCATGAGCTGAAGGCCGCCCTAGGACAAAGCAAGCGATGTAGCGCTCCAGGAGCGGATGGAATCACGTTCCAGATGCTTCGGAACCTGCAAGATGCAGAGCAAGATCGTCTTCTGGAGTACTTCAACACCATCTGGAGCACTGGGGCTCCCCGGGAAAGCTGGCTCACCACGGTGGTGGCGCCAGTCATTAAGCTCCGGGAACCCGCGGCGGCACCCTCCTCGTACAGGGCAGTGTCTGACATCTGCCGCCTGTAAGGTGATGGAGAGGATTGTCCTGGTACGCATGGAGTGGATTGCCGCGCAGGTGCACTACTTCCTGAAGCAGCATACCGGCTTCAGGCGCCACCGCTGCACTGCCGGCTCCATCGCCGACGTCGTGGCCACACTGGAGGATGCAACCAACAGTGGTGACGTGGCCCTTCTCGTGCTGCTTGACGTGCAGAGGGTCTTTGACAGCCTGCCCCACGAGGTAATTGAGGGCTGCTTAGATATCCTCGGGATCACTGGCAGCCTCAGGCGCTTTGTCTCTGCCTTCCTTTCGGGAAGAACGTTCCGAGTACGAGTGTGCCAGGCGCACAGCGCCCCTCGAGCCATCGCCACCGGCGTGCCGCAGGAATCGGTGCTGAGCCCGTTTCTGTTCAATGCAGCCCTGGCAGGTCTGCCAGCCGCACTACCGGCAGACACCCGGTACCACACACAGCGCTCCATCTACTCTGATGATGTGTGCACTCTGGTTCCGGGGACCAAGGCGGTGCCTTCCAGCCGTCCGGAGACCACTGCAGGGGGGACCAGACGTGGTGACAACATTCCTCGGGATCATCGGCTTAACTGTTTTTAACTGCTTCCCGCCTCAGCTTCCACCAGTTGAGAATCAGCACCGACCCCCTTCCGTGAAAGCAGACAGTGAGGTACCTTGGTCTCACCATAGACCACCGGCTGACGTGGATCCAGGCTTCTAAGGCCCTCAGTGCCAATGTGCGCCGAGTACATGCGGCCGTGGGCCGACTCCTTCAACGAGGCCGAGGATGCTCCACCAAGTGGGCCCTGCGCCTGAACAAGGCTGCAGCAACATCGTCCTTGTAGCCCTGTCGCTGGTTTCCCTGACGCATGCCAGGAAAGGACAACTAGAGGTCCTGCACAGGACGGTCATTAGGAATGTCCTGGGGCTTCCAAGGCACTCCAAGATTGCCGCAACACTGGCTGAGGCCGGCGAATGGCCACTATCACTGCTCATGTTGCAACGGGGACTGGGGCATATTGACAGTCTACATTGCGCACCAGACGGCCAGGCTCTCCTAGACCGGCTCCGGAGCCTGCCGGCTTCACGTATGGGCAGCATGTGTCACCTCTATGAGGAGACAGTTCCCCAACTACCTGTGGCAGTGGCTCTTCCTCCTCCCCATCACGAACCTCCGGACGTGCGCCTCTCCCTTAAGGGGATAGCCAAGCGAAGAGCACCAGCCGCAGCCCTACAGCAGGCGGCAGCCTACAAGCTCCAGGAGGAGTTGGAAGGACACCTGCTGGTGTTCACGGATGGTTCAGTCCTCCCCAGCGGGTCGGCAGCAGGGGCATGCACAGTTCCAGCTCTCGCCTGTCACAGGCAGTGTAGGCTCCCGTTTACAGCAAGTTCTTCTGCAGCTGAGCTCGTGGGGCTGCACCTGGCTGCCGACCTCCTTGCCAAGCTTCTTACCCAGCAGCCGGTGGCGGTGGTGTGCGACTCTAAGCCAGCGCTCCAGGCCCTCGTCAACCCACGGCGGGCAGAACTTACAGCGGTGCTGCTGCTTGCCAAGTTAACGGCTTTAGCCACCGCCGGAATCCCAATATCCTTCCACTGGCTGCCCTCACATGTCGGGGTAGTTGGTAACCAGGAGGCGCATACCTACGCCAGGCTGCCCATCATGAAGTAGTCCCAGTTACCAGAGCATTAGCGGCTTCGTACTGCACGAGACATCGGCTACGGTGCCTGCTCACCTCCATTCATCCGGACCCCCGAGTGACTAGTGGCAGGGCCCCCAAACAGCTTCCAGAGAACCACCTCTCCAGAAGAGACCGTTCCACACTCCTGCGCTTGCGGACTGACTGCACCTGGACTGCGGCCCGGCTGTACGCCAAGGGCCGCGCCACGTCACCTGCCTACAAGAGGTACAGGGACCCTGAGACTCTGGAGCACCTCTGTGCCTGCCCATCCTTGGCCCAGGGACGCTCCACAGTGATCAACACCTACAGACGCCACGGCCTTCCAGCGGCCACAGAGACTGACCTGCTGTTCTCGGTATGTCCCCAGCTCGTTGCGCTGCGAAGCCTGCTCCACGGGGATAGACACCCTATAAGCGCCCGCTACAACGCTGGCAACCTTACTGAGGACTGCCACCTGTCGCGCATAGTGTATTAGGCCACATCCTCCCTCTTTCTCTGTCATCTTTCACTTTCCACTCCCTCTCCCCTGACGACGCTTCGCCGTGCTGCGTCACGGGTTGCAGAATCGAGCGTCTTTTTTTTAGATCACTATCATCACTATCACTATCCTCAGTGCCCCTCTGTTCGGCCCCCCGTGGCGGTTCGAAAATCCTTTGAACTGCCTTCTATGTACCGACCGGCGGCTGCAAGCACGGAGAGCTTTCGCTCGCTCCTTCTAAGTCAGTGCGTTCCAAAGTCTATAAGAGACGTCCCCGCCAACCCTGCTTTCAGCATAAGCTCTTTGCCGCTCTCCGTTAGGAAGCATGTAGCGCTGACCGCTCCGTAGCGATGTAATTAAACGTCTTTGGCTAACACTACGCAGACGACGAACACGCTACCTGTGCGCCCGCTACACCAATATGAGCACACTGCATCGAGAGAAATTGAGCCAACCGCTCTTTGGCGCAAACGGCTCTAGACAAAAAGGTGTCCATTCGATGCGCGACAGCCATTGTATGGCCAAGCGGGTGGTTGTCGAAAACATCCCGGTGCGACGCTAGCACACGGCAAAGCTCATCAGTGTGTGCAGGTGAAAGGTCCGCGGCTATGGTTTTCTCAAATTCACTGGTGGGCAAGAAGATGGATCAAGATGCCCACGTGGACTTGACAGGGCCTCAGGTGTTAGCGTGGAGATCTGACAGTCGTTCAGGGTTGCAAGCGCAATTCCAGAAAGCAGAACATGGGCGGATGAGCCGAAGCTGAGCATAGGCAGATAAGCATCATTGTTAGTAATTTCGACAACCGTGTGTGGTAGGCAGCGGCGTAGCCAGGAATTTCGTTCGGGGAGGGGAGGAGGGGTCACGTTGGAGCTCGGCTTTCTCATAGCATTTGTCGAGGAATCAAATGAATCAACATGAACGAGGAATCAACATGAATAATAACTGCATTGACATTGCCAATGATGCTGCAAATAACTAATTTGAATGCTTCCATGTTGTTTGTCTATTTAATGAAGGAAGAAAATATCACACGAACTTTAGAACTATATCAGTTCGAAAGCAGCAAAGCAGTGCATGCCGCTGATATAAAAAATGTAAAGGCCATGAAATGAACAAGTTGAGGACAAATATTTTATTGAAACTTTGTCGTTCAAGAACCTTGTTTACGTTTTTGTGCATTTGCAACAGCCAGGGAAAAAATCTCAATGACGCTGTCCTTTGTTCCAAAGTATTGCGCAGGAGTAGCTGTAACCGGTCGTGTATTGTGAGTAACTTCACCGAAATTATAGTCGCAACAGGGAGCACATATAAAACGCACGTGTTCTGCAAAATACAAGAGGGTGAGTCAGATGAAAGTGAGCCAATGCGAATATATGATAAACAGGGCACTTAATTTAAATGTAGTCTTCATGAGCATTTAGACCTCCACTGACCAAAGAGCCGCGTGATTCCCGTCCCATAAAACCCCTTTCGTTGCTGCTTCAAAAGTCTGTCAGCCTCTCACCACATCTACCACAGGTTAGTGGTTCAGTTACAGTAAGTAGAAAATTATGGGTGCCAAATGTGTGTCCTATTTTAAGACGACAGTATAGGACATCTGTTCGCCGTGATTTTGTTGCAGAGTGCCAAAAACCTAACTGTGGCTTTATCACGCACAGCTTATCTGTTTCTGCGTCCAATATGCGTTGCTAGTGTTTTCACAGTTTCTTTCGTAAGAAAGGCTTCATATCTGTGGCAGGGACAGCAGCGGTAGGATTAACAGCATGCGATGCAAATGACGTGGCCATCTCGTCCACCGGAACTCGATTCTCGATGCCCCTATGACCAAGCATCAGCATACAATGACATGCTGGTTAGATGTGCTTTACATAGGTAGGAATAGAGTTCATGAAACACTGGATTTTTGTGCTTACAGAGTGACATCAAGGCCATCACGACGCTTATGGAGTCTGTATATATAACTGCTTTTTGGAGTTTTGATTTCCTTATATGATTCACAGCCGACAACAGTGCATGGACCTCAGCAATAAATACACTTGTTTCGGGATGCAGTACATCGGATTCTGATAAGGATGGACCGACGGCTGCATAGGAGACCCCGGCATGTGTCTTGGAAGCGTCTGGGTAGAACTCTGTGCAGGAGTGCTTGTACAGGAGTTCTAGGAAATGCATTCGGATCTCGACCTCTGGAGCGGGCTTTGTAACTTCTAGAAAGTATATCTCACATTTTGCCACCTGCCATTCCTAAGGAGGTAACAGCTGGTTGGATGCTCGAGGAGTGGGACATGCATTTCGTCGCTAAGCTCCCTCACACGCAGTGAGAAAGGCTGTCCTTGAGACGGACGATTACGGAAAAGTGTAGCGCACGTCATATCGTTAACAGCACGAAAACATCGGTGTTCACGATTAGAGTCTATTTTGAGAAAATATGTGAGGCTGATGTGTGTTCTCTGACCATTCATTCAGTCACCATTTGCATTATGAAACATGGTTCCAGCGCATATTTGGACAAGTTCGAGGAGAGAAAGACAACACGAACGCCGGACTTCAGCTGAGTTTTATTCATGAAAAACAGGGCTTTATGTACACAGGGGGAGGGGGTGGGGGACTGCTAGTGCGCAGGACCACTCAAAAATATTTCCTTGCTCCTGGCAACGGTCATCAGAGGTGTCAAAACAAAAATTAAAAAAGGAAAAACTTTTCCCTCTCTTTTTTACATCCCTTAGTACAATCTTGTTCATCTCCCGCCCTACCTTGCTGGTTCGACACACCCGTTTGCCCTGAGAATCAATTTCTTTTGTCCCGAGTGCAACAGAAGGAGCACTGACACAGCAATCGTTTTCATTGTAGATACAAAACGCTTCAAATATTTCCCGGTGTTTCTGATTGCTATACTTGCGCAACACGCGTGTTCGTTCGAAAAACGCCTTGCATGCTGGCTTGTGCGAGCAACGGCGAATGTGGTCGGCTAAATGACCAGCGCCACTTAGTGATGTAGCATTCCTGCGATGCTCTAGCAAGCGTTCATTCAGACAGCACCCAGTTTGGCCAATATAGCATTTCCCACAGGCGAGGGGAATACTTGTCAAGGTATCTGCAGAAGCACCTTAGTACCATTCCGTTAGAAGACCCTTTCCTGGTAAAAAATTCTACAGAGGTTATCGAATATTTTTCTGGCTGTGAAACCTCGTGTCAAAAGAGGTTTGCATTTTCTATCGATGTAGAAGATTTGTTTTACTCATTGCCCCATCCTGAGCTTTTCAGCGCGGTTAGAAGCCACATTGAAGACATGGCACCAGTGGCCTTCCAAAACATGACTGGGTTATCAACCGACATTTTTTAGAGGTAATTTCCTTTTATCTCTCATCCACCATTATCACTTTTAATGACAGCTGTTTTATCCAAAAAGAAGGAGTGTGCATCGGCTCTTGCCTAGCACCACTTTTAAGCGATGTTTTCTTAGCAAGTATTGACAAGCGCATTCAAGCGTCCCTTTACAAGCAGGCGTGCAGAAAGTTTTTAGATATGTCGACGATTACCTGGTGGTAATGAATACGACTGATGTTCACGATAAAGGCAATAGTATAAGCAACATTCTCGATATTTTTGCTAGTAACGCCTTTGGAATGAGGTTCACGCACGAACTGCCGCAAGATGGTCGCATCCAGTACCTCGACTTGTGTCTTATTTTTCATGGAGCGCGCGTGTGCTGGCAGTACAAGCCGCGGTCGAAAAAACAAATTCTGAATTATCAATCGGCCCACTCCAAGCTCGTAAAAAGAGCTATAGCAAAAAACTGCACCCGCTCTGCCCTAGACAAGTCATGCGAACATCAAGTTCGTGACAGCGTCGACGCCCAGCTAAGGCGTCTGGAGAAGGCCGGGTTCCACGGAGAAATCGTGGCCTCGGTGGTAGAGAGCCAGATTCGCGAGGCAAAGGCTGGTGGGAGGCGCAGGCTGAAAAAAGACGCACGCCCGCAAAAGCGCCCTGTCGTAGTGCCCTATTGGCACCAGGTTTCTCACCGCCTCAAGAAGGTTGGCGACAGGTGCGGGGTGCGTGTTGTGTTCTCAGCACCGGAAAAGCTGGGACGAATGTGTCGCCTAGTAAACGAATCCCAGAAGAAGCCAGCTTGCAAAATAAAGCACACCAAAGCCCTCGTTGAATGTGACGTCGGCATTGTGTACAGTATTCCCCTCGCCTGTGGGAAATGCTATATTGACCAAACCGGGCGCTGTCTGAATGAACGCTTGCTAGAGCATCGCAGGAATGCTACATCACTAAGTGGCGCTGGTCATTTAGCCGACCACATTCGCCGTTGCTCGCACAAGCCAGCATGCAAGGCGTTTTTCGAACGAACACGCGTGTTGCGCAAATATAGCAATCAGAAGCACCGGGAAATATTTGAAGCGTTTTGTATCTACAATGAAAACGATTACTGTGTCAGTGCTCCTTCTGTTGCACTCGGGACAAAAGAAATTGATTATCTCAGGGCAAACGGGTGTGTCGAACCAGCAAGGTAGGGCGGGAGATGAACAAGATTGTACTGAGTGATGTAAAAAAGAGAGGGAAAAGTTTTTCCTTTTTTATTTTTGTTTGGCACCTCGATGACCTTTGCCTAGACCAAGGAAATATTTTTGAGTGGTCCTGCGCACTAGCAGTCCCCCACCCCCTCCCCCTGTGTACATAAAGCCCTGTTTTCCATGAATAAAATTCAGTTGAAGTCCGGCGTTCGCGTTGTCTTTCTCTCCTCGTCCTTGTCCAAATGTGCGCTGGAACTATGTTTCATAATGCTAATCATAACCAACTAGCCCAGCTGTCGATACTTAGTCACCATTTATTTGATTCTGCGTATAAGCTTTCGATAGGGCTGGTCCTAAACGCGCCAGTGGCTAAGCGGATGCCTAGATGGTGGACGGGATCTAGCATCTTTAGCGCGCTCAGGGCGGCAGAGTTACATGTTGTATACGACGGCACCATAGTCCAATCGTGATCAAATTAGGCTCTTATACAGATTCATCAAACACTTCCTCTCGCTACCCCATGTTGTGCAGGATACAATTTCAGTACATTGTTTTTAGACATTTTTCTTTTAAGAAATTTAATGTGTCGAATGATAGTAAGCCTGGAGTCAAGCATAATACCTAGAAATTTATGCTCTTTGTTTACAGGTATTTGTTGTCCACACAGTTCCACACAAGGTTCTGGAACCAGTCCTCTCTTGCTGGTAAAATAATACAAGTGCTTATTTCTTGAAGTGGGGGGGGGGGGGGGTGATTATAGATCCGTTTTTGTCTGCCCACTTGGGTACCTTTTTCAAGCCATGCTGTACCTGTCTCTCGCACACTGCGAGGATAAACGACTTGAAGCCTATTTGGATGTTGTCCACGTAGACGGGGGAATTGCTCCTTGTCCTTCCTCGTTATCTGCGATCCATCGCTCTCGAACAACTTCACGATGCACCGACGGCGGGACACCCTGGAGTTTTGCGTACATACGACCGCGTACGACGCCGGTTCTTCTGGCCGGGTCTCTACCGCTCTGTGCGTGGCTATGTCGCAACTTGCGAATTGTGTCAGCGCCGGAAGAAACCTCCCCTGCCACCTGTCGGCCGACTCCATCCAATTGAAGTTCCTTCTGAACCGTTCTTTCGCTTAGGCCTTGACCTGCTTGGCCCTTTTCCGACAACGACTAGATGGAATAGGTGGATCACCGTCGCTACTGATTACGCGACATGCTACGCGATAACAAAGGCGTTGCCGACAAGTTGCGCAACTGACGTCGCCGATTTTGTCCTTCACGACGTCATTCTCCAGCAAGGTGCACCTCGACAGTTACTTACAGACCGCGGCCGCTCGTTCTTGTCTCGAGTTGTGGACGACCTCCTCCGCTCTTGTGCCGCTGAGCACAAGCTGTCCACCGCCTACCAACCCCAAACGAACGGTCTTACGGAACTTCTCAACCGAACACTCACAGAGATGCTGTCGATGTACGTTTCCAACGATCACCGCGACTGGGACGCCACGCTGGTCTACGTGACTTTCGCGTATAACTCGTCCTGACATGACACCGCAGGATATTCACACTTTTATCTTTTGTATGGTCACGACCCCACTTTGCCCTTTGACACCATCCTACCTTCTGTGCCCCGCGTTACCACTGAGTATGCTCGTAAAGTCATCGATCGCGCTCGCATGGCGCGTCAACTCACCTGATCTCGCTTATTTGCCTCGCAACATCTGCAAAAAGAGCGTTACGACCAGTGCCATCGCGATGTTCAGTTCACCGCAGGTGCGTGGGTGCTGCTTTGGTCACCATGTGTTCGAGTCGGCCTGTCCCAGAAGCTTCTCTCTCGCTACACAGGACCTTATGAAGTCCTACGTCAAGTTAACGATGTCAATTACGAGATCGCGCCGTTACAGTTTCATCCGTCCTCAAGTCCGCCGTCTGTCGACGGGGTGCACGCTTCGCGGCTGAAGCTCGCAGTTCTTCGCCTACCATGCGCCCAGACGGCGCTTCACCCCCCGAGGGTCCTGTTACGAAAGGGTGAAAGAAGAGAGAGAGGAAGAAGATGATCGCGAGACGCTGGCTGCTGCGTGTGGTTGGTGGTCAGCCATCTTATCTACTCTGACTCATCCTGTATATGTATTTTCCATTCACTGGCTACTTCATCCTGCGGCAAACGCGCCTTCTTTGCCTGCCTGTGGTCTCGGGATGCTTTCTGTCGTTCGGCGATCGCTTCTCCTATCCCCCTGTTCCACCAGCTTTTCGGTTTCTTTTTTCCTTTCCAAAGAACATGTTGTTTTTCTTTCCCCATTCCTGTCGTTATTACACTTAGAAGCTCGCTATATTCTCACTATTTGCTTGGCCATTTGCCAAGTCCTTCCTCGATTCTTGTGCGTCTATTTGTTATTTGTTCTTCGTGCAAATTTGGAGTGACCATTCTTCGCTTCGTGCTCTGTCCCAGCTATATATCCTATTTTTCAAAACAATGCGTTTATGGTCACTCCTTATGCTGCTATACCCTTCCTTGTCAATGGTCAATTCGCGGTGTAATTAAAATGAACCCAGTGAACAAGACATGGTATCGTCGGTTCACAGCACATGATTGTCATATGTGCTTAGCCTGGAGTTTTTCTGTTCTAGGTTCCCATAGTCCGCATAAATTAAAAGGCGAAAGGCTGTTTAGAAGAAATAATCTTTTGCGTGAATATTTGACAAGTTAAATAACAAAAAAAGTTCACCGACAATTACGATACTCTCTAATGCGAAATTTGAGCGCAGCGCTTTGCGTGTTTTCATTTCGCGATATATTGAACCACAGAATTTGGGAGACAGATGTAGCAGAGTCGGCGATCGTCGGAAATCAGATCTGCGGGTTAAGCTCGTCGGCTTTTATACATGTGGCCCGTGAAAGGTTGCAGTGTCAAGCCTGTTGCACATGATGCGATTTTCGTCGCACCAGAAGTGCATTTCCGTCGTTTGCGATGAAAAGCGCAGTCGCAGTGCCGACCCCCCGATAGTCGGCTGTGACCAACCAGTTGGTCGCACAGTCGCACCAACGCAGCGATCACTGCAATTTCCCGTCGAAATGGCGCGGAGAGCTATCATGGAGCTATTTCGCCGCTCCTTTTTTTTTTGGGGGGGGGGGGGGGGGGGGCGGAAGATGGCGTCTCGCACAAGAAGTGCAATGCGCGGCGACGTGGATCGTCGAATTCGGTACGTACGCGAAGGGAGAATAAAAAAACTTGTACCACAGATTGCATTCTCCGATTTCTATGCGTTTGTTGACACGCTACACAGCAAATGAAGTGCATTTTCACGTTTGCTTCGTACGCCTTTGCGAGTTGTCAGTGCTAGGAGGTGTTCGATCCCCAGCAGACGACGAGGTCGTCACAATTTTCTTTTGTTAAGTAGCATGCAAAAATCGCGCTTACGGAGCAGCTTCAATTATTTCAACCTCGGCAAGGGCAAATGACAAGACTGCAAAGCACCCAAATTTCCAACTTTGTGCTGAACGCGGTACCGTTCAGTTGCATTTTCTTGTCGGTTTTCAAGCGTGAATTTCCCGATGCATCTTGAAAGTTTACCTTACCTCACTTATTAAATTTGACAGAGCAAAAGTGTAGGTTATCGTAATGAATTTTCTACGATACCATTAATTGCGTGGCTTGAATAAACAGTCGTTAATTTGTTTCCGAATGTTACATGCCCGTTATGTTGCACCTCTTCTCTGGAGAATTTTTTTTTCTTGCAGAGATACCAATAAACATTGACTATGTTGCGGACTTTGTATCCTTACTGCACCTTTTTTACCATTTGCTTTGAGTGGTAATTAACTCTACACCTGGTAAATTAAGTAAATTATTCGCTTGCTATAGTGGCACAGTGACAATGCACCCTCCTGCACCGTTATGTAAAGCAGTAAAACACGTTGTGGGGCTAGTTGGTGCACAGCTTTCAATAGGTGAAGCGCCAATAGTGACGGCACACAAGGAGGAATGCATGTAAGGCTCGTGCAACAATGCGAAAAGCAGGCAAACAGCCTGTTCTTGTGGGTATAAAACAGAAGAAAACGACACATTAAAGAAACGTAAAGCAAAACTGTGCAGTGAAGTCAGCCAGTTGCATCACTTCCCGTCAAACTTTGAATATTTTAAGCACAAGCAGTTTGTGCACGTTCACAGCAGATCAAATGTGCAGAAACATTCATGCGTTACATGTTTCTAATAAGTTTCTAATAAATTTGTGATCACATATATTAGTGTGTAAACCCATATAACGATATCCGCTGTTATTACTACCTTTATAAGTAACGAAATACAATGCTACTTGCAAGAACATATCTCCCTAGGATTTTAGAGCAAATTGCTGCATTTCAATTAGACACAATATATGGTTTATTTAATAAAGTACCCGAAACTGCTTTTTTTTTTTGCAATTACAAGCTTATTCCAAATTTTACTTACATACAGGCAAGAAAAAAAAAATATCTATAGATAAAAATATTGTGCTTCAATTTATTCACCTGTCACTGTGGCTATAGCATTCTGCTGCTAACACGAGGCGCGGGCTTGATTTGCCAGCCACGGAAGCCGCATTTCGATAGGAGTCATAGGTAAAAGAAGAAAGCTCTTGCACTTAGATTTAGTTCATCGCCATTTATTGAACCCTTAAACTTCCAAATACTATTGCATAGGGGCGCATGCTTATGCAAAATCTAACACCGATTGAAAGCAAAGGGCGCAATTGTAAAACAGCCGCCTTTCGTGCTAAATCGAATGTGCATACGTTCATTGCATCAATATGTATTGTTCAACAGCACTGCACAGATAAGCATATTCAGGTATAGCAAGTACTCTGTAAGGAAGGTGGTTCTACAGATCAGTAAATGTCGACATGAATGCTCATACTACGTCGCACACATAGCACAAACAAAACCTTTTTCAAGAGTTGTCCCTTCTGGCAGATATGAGTGGGCCATAAGCAGCAGAAACTTCATTGCAGGGCATTGTGTAAGACTGCTTATGAAAGAATAAATAGAGTGAATAGGCTTTTAACAGAAGTACCTCATGCTACTCTCATAAGAGGAACGATGAGCAAGATAATTTCTGGTAGAGGACCTAAGTTACAGTAACTTTTTGAAAGACAGAAAATTCTAGGTGAGAGTTGGAGGTACATTCGGCCCACCTATATCAACAACACAGGCATACTACAATATATGCTACAGCATATGGTGTACTACAGTATATGAGAAAGCTATCTTATACAGAAATCAAGAATGATGCAACAAGCCCTGGACAACACTGCAGACTTTCTTGGCCAGTCTGGCCTCTGTATTTCTGATAGGTCAGCTTACATCGACGTCGGAAAAAAGACTAGAATCAAGAACTACTCCAGATTGCACATTGTGCTCCCAATAGCCGGAGAAACTTACCCGCGAGTCAACATCCACCAATCTTCAGCTAGTGTAAGACTATGATGGCAGAGCCAGCACGCGAATGAAACAATTATGCCATGCCTGGGGACAAATTCTACACCTGGTGAAAAGAATAATATTGAAATCATAGGGGGTGGACGAGTGGATACTATGGAAAATCGCACATGCTGGGCTTGTGTCGAAGGTATTTTACGGTATGAATTACCAGCGGCACACAAAAAAAGATAACTCATCGAATACAAGCATCGGGTAATAACAGGTATTTCCGACTTTACCATGCTTGGAGACTTCTATGAGAAAGAGCAAACGAACAAGCACCTAGACAGAGTAGAGTTCCAGCCTGCAGCCCAAATTCTTTGCCTCAAGAGCTCAGAACCTGGTCCCAAGATATTATGCCAGCTAGCATATGAGATGCAAAGACGATTACCCCTCCCTTCAGAAACACAACCTCAGGAGCAGCTGAACTTGAAACACAACAGGCCAGTATCGTGCAATATGGGGGCAAACATTTAGGCCAGGAGACTATATGCAACTGCCAAACACACAGACGAGGTTGCTAATTATCAAGATGCAAGCAAACATCAGGCACACATAGTACACTGATGTGGCAATAGCAATGTAACATTAGTATGACACTTCATAAAACTAAACCCCATATAAGTGAGTACCATTCCAGGTCATCCTACACCTAGAAAAGCTGAACTGAAAGCAACACCCTGCACAACACCTTGCATAGATTCACCAGAAACTGTCTGGGCCTGCACATGACACGAGATTGTCAGGAACATCAGGAGATTGACACGCGACTTGCAAGCACATGGCCAGAAATTAAATTACAGGATACTAGCTATGCAAATATTCTACGACACAAGCGGGCTTACAATCCCGACATAATAACTGAAAACTGGGCGAGTTGGTGTGTATTCATTATTGACGAAAGCGCAACAGATAGACAACTGAAAAGAACGAAGCGCTCTTTGTGTTCACTTCGTTCTTGTCCATCGTATTTCTGTTGCACTATAGTTAATGAATTCATGAGGCTGCACGAGAAGAATAATACCTCCTCCCAATGGATGTGGATTTCACATCCAAATCCACGCACGCACGCACGCACGCACGCCCACACGCACACACACACACACACACACACACACACACACACACACACACACACACACACACACACACACACACACACACACACACACACACACACACACACACACACACACACACGTGTTTGTGTGTGGACACAAGTGGACCTTTCTTCAAGGTCCACTTGTCGAAACGTTGGCTCCTGCTGTCACCTTGTTCTCGTTTTGCTCATCGTCTTGAATTTCCATCTCCCGCCTTCGCCGTGTTTTCCCCAGAAAAAGAAAGACATCTTTGAAGGCTAGATAAAAATTGGTGCTTGATGCAGACACACATAAATAAAGATGCTACAGAAAGAAAATCCTGCATGCAGAAAGAAAATCCTGCCAATCCTGCATGCCAGCACCTTTCAAGAAACATTGTTGTTATTCAAATAGATAGACTGACAGCTTGCTTATGCAAGCACGTTCTTCCAGTTCCATGTCATTGAGAAAAAATGAGTTTCTTGGAAGGTAGCCACATGCGCGCTTGGTGATCACAATGTTTTTTCCATGGACTTTACATTTATATGTATTCTCTCCCTTTACCGCTTTTATGTTTGGTTTCATCAAGGACCAGTTTTTATCAGGTTTTATTGCAGTACTACTTACTGGTAACCTTTATAGATCACTGCATTTTCACAATAAACCTTTTAATTAGACGTTAACGTAACCTGTTCTTACTGCTTCACACAATACATTCTTGCTACATTGGCCAAACAAAAGATTTTACAAGGCACACAGAAGCATCATAAGGGCCATTAAAGTGACTTGTTGCAGTTCAAAAAATAAAGAATAGCCTGGCTGCAAATGGCACTAGAGAACACACAGCACGAACGAGAAAACCCAGATGATCTAACAACCAAAAGTTTAATGTACACACCGAGTAAATGCTGGCTCACAAGCAATAAACCGAACATGCACAAAAGGAGAAGCAAAATTTAATGTGTGTTTCCTGACAAGAAATGCGTCCATTTCTAACTGAGAAGATTCTTTCAGCATTTTTAGACCTACAGCTCCCATAATTTCTCTAAGCAGCTGATCTGCACAGAATGCTAGCTTCTTCATCTACAATGCACGCTCAGATGTCGAGGATGAATCGTAGAGGAATAAGCTAGCATTCTGTGGAGATCGGCTTCCTAGAGAAATTATGGAAGCTGTAGATGCAAAGACAGTGGGAGAATCTTACCAGCATGGCCTTTGTTACACTTTCAGAGATGGATGCGTTTTCTGTTGGGATCTGTATGAACACACATCAGTTTTTGCTTCTGCTTGTGTAACTTCAATTTATTGCTTGTCAACCAGCATTTACACGGCATGTTCAATGAACATTCATTTGTTAGTACGCCTCATGATTGTCTTGTTCTCTAGCAGAAAGGTGTTCATTATTTTTACAGTGAAGCTGTAGATGCGAACCTTCGCATTTCGCGTGCGATGCTCTACCAATTGAGCTACCGCGGCGCTGTTTCTCCATCCACTTTCTTGGGTATTTATGTGTGGGTTCGGTTCCCACCTGCGGCAAGTAGTTTTTTCATCCACTTTAATTTAAATTAATTTATCATTTCTTTATTTCATTTATTAAGCACAAGTAATTTCGCCTATGTTGTCCTTGGTGTCAGTGTTTGTTGGCTTCTTATAATATGAATAATAAAAATCGGGACCATCGGAGCGCAGCTATTCCATTACGGAACGCAAATGTCTTGCTGTTGTCTGGGCGGTTGCGAAGTTCCGTCCTTACCTTTACGGTCGCCCTTTCTCCGTAGTCACTGACCATCATGCTCTCTGCTGGCTCTCATCGCTAAATGATCCTACAGGCCGGCTTGGTCGATGGGCTTTGAGGCTACAGGAATATTCATATTTCGTGGTGTACAAGTCTGGCCGCCTGCACCAAGACGCTGACAGTGTGTCGCGTTACCCTGTTGACGACTATGACTCCTCCAATGCTGCCAGTGCTTCTTGCGCATTCTCTGTATCACAGCTGCTTCATTTCGCCGACGAGCAACGCCGTGACGCCTACATCAGAGCACTCATCCACCGTTTTGAACACTCTCCGGCCGATGCTGCTCTACGCCTCTTCGTCCTCCGCGACGGTACTCTGTACCGTCGTATCCTTCATCCGGACGGCTCTGAGTTCTTGTAACACCTAAACACCTCCGCTCCACTGTTCTAGAAGAGCTTCATCATCATCATCATCAGCAGCAGCAGCATCATCAGCCTGGTTATGCCCACTGCAGGGCAAAGGCCTCTCCCATGCTTCTCTAACTACCCCGGTCATGTACTAATTGTGGCCATGTTGTCCCTGCAAACTTCTTAATCTCATCCGCCCACCTAACTTTCTGCCGCCCACTACTACGCTTTCCTTCCCTTGGAATCCATTCCGTAACTCTTAATGACCATCGGTTACCTTCCCTCCTCATTACGTGTCCTGCCAATGCCCATTTCTTTTTCTTGATTTCAACTAAGATATCATTAACTCGCGTTTGTTCCCTCACCCAATCTGCTCTTTTCTTATCCCTTAACGTTACAGCTATCATTCTTCTTTCCATAGCTCGTTGCGTCGTCCTTAATTTAAGTAGAACCCTTTTCGTAAGCCTCCAGGTTTCTGTCCCGTACGTGAGTACTGGTAAGACACAGCTGTTATAAACTTTCCTCTTGAGGGATAATGGCAACCTGCTGTTCATGATCTCAGAATGCCTGCCAAACGCACCCCAGCCCATTTTTATTCTTCTGATTATTTCAGTCTCATGATCCGGATCCGCAGTCACTACCTGTCCTAAGTAGATGTATTCCCTTACCACTTCTAGTGCGTCACTACCTATTGTAAACTGCTGTTCCCTTCCGAGACTGTTAAACATTACTTTAGTTTTCTGCAGATTAATTTTTAGACCCACCCTTCGGCTTTGCCTCTCCAGGTCAGTGAGCATGCATTGCAGTTGGTCCCCTGAGTTACTAAGCAAGGCAATATCATCAGCGAATCGCAAGTTACTAAGGTATTCTTCATTAACTCTTATCCCCAATTCTTCCCAATCCAGGTCTCTGAATACCTCCTGTAAACACGCTTTAGAGCTTCACGACGCACCAACGATAGGGCACCTCGGCGTATCTCGAACCTATGACCACGTACGTTGCCGTTTTTTCTGGCCGGGCCTTGCCCGTTCCGTAGGACGTTACGTCGCCGCTTGTGAATTTTGCTAACGACGCAAGAAGCCTTCCCAGCTCCCCGGTGGTTACCTGCAGCCACTCGACATCCCTGCCGAGCCCTTCCATCGTGTCGGCTTGGACCTTCTCGACCCATTTACGGAATCCACATCAGGAAACAAGTGGATTGCAGTCGCGGCGGACTACGCGACCCGCTACGCCGTAACCCGTGCTCTTCCGACCAGTTGCGCGACTGATGTTGCGGACTTCCTCCTACATGATATCATTTTGATGCATGGTGCTCCGCGTCAATTGCTTACAGACCGCGGCCGCACCTTTTTGGCCAAAGTCGTTGACGACATCATGAGTGCCTGCTCAATACAGCATAAATTTACCACCTCCTATCACCCCCAAACGAACGGCCTCACTGAGCGTTTGAAGCGCACCTTTACAGACATGCTATTCAAGTAGGTTTCAGACGACCACCGTGACTGGGACCTGGCTCTACCTTACATTACCTTTGCATACAACTCTTCCCGTCTCGAAACTGCTAGCTTTTCCCCGTTTTACCTCTTGTATGGCCGCGAACGGACGCTACCACTGGACACTGTGCTTCCGTCCGCCACAGCTTCAACTAGCGATTATGCCCGTGATGCAATCGCCCATGCTCACCATGCTCGCCAACTTGCGCGTGCTCGTCTACAAGTATCTCAAGACAAGCAGAAACAACGCTACGACCTCCGTCACCGTGATGTCCATTTTGTGCCCGGCGCCCTTGTGTTGCTTTGGTCACCAACGCGTAATGTCGCCCGTTGTGAAAAACTGCTTTCCTGTTACACAGGCCCATATTGCGTGATACGCAAAGTGACCGATGTCATCTATGAAATCGTTCTAGCCACGCCCACTACGTCCTCCGCTGTGACAACCAGTGACATTGTCCACGTTGCCCGACTCAAGCCCTACAGCTACCCATGCACCTTGGATATTTAACAGCGCGGTGACGGTGCTTTTGCCGGCGGGGGGTAATATTACGATATCATTGAGCGATGCTCAAGAGACGAGCCGTCGCGAGAACGACGAAGAAGTTGGTCGGTGCCCTTGGCACGAGCGAGTGTCAGCCTGGCTGCCTGGCTCCAGTGTAAATAGCGCGTAAATATTATCTTTCGTCTGTGTCTTTCGACACGTAACAATATTGACACATGTACTTACCTTTATCGGGCGACCACGTTTCGCCGCTTAACAAATGTAATCGCACAGCAAGGGACGCGCCTGCATGATCCGACGTTTCTGGAAAGTTATCGATGCTTCTACCCGGCTGTCTGTTTCGCCGAACCGTGTGTTATCTGATTTCATCGCGTAACGCGAATGGTGTAGAACTTTGTGGAAGGCACGCGGGTCCGAACGATTAGTCTGGAACATTCGACGACTGCTCTATAAAAGCCGACGCGCTTGACCTGCTGATTAGATTTCCGACGATCGCCGACCGTGTTCGCCGCTATCGTTGTGCTATAAGTGTAGCCTGTTTTGTGGGCACAGGTTCGCCCAATAAAAGCTAGTTTTGTATTCCACTGTACTGCTTCTTTCTTCACCGTCACTACCACGTGACATCTGGTGGAGGTGCTTTTCGTTCATGTACGGGACGCCCCCGACAAGCCGTGATCCCAGCCCAGACCGCAAACAGAACACCAACGTAGTCCCGGACCACCGAGCAAGCCGCAGTCTTCAACAGCTGCCCCCGGAGCACGGAATTCTACCTGAGAAGACCAAGAAGATTGTGGCCAAGGCAACCCCAATGGCAGCCCCAGCGTCCCCCATCGTGCTGCAGCAGCCCAGGGAACCACCGACGTTCCGCGGTTCCACATTTGAGGACCCGGAAACCTGGCTGGAAACGTATGAGAGGGTCGCTACGTTTAACAACTGGGCAAGCGACGACAAGCTACGACATGTCTATTTCGCATTGGAGGACGCCGCCAAGACGTGGCTCGAGAATCGAGAAGCCACCTTGACGACGTGGGACCTCTTCCGAAGCGGCTTCCTGCAAACATTTCAAAGCGTCGTGCGAAAAGAGTGAGCCCAAGCTCTACTGGAGACAAGAGCGCAGCTGCCGAATGAGACGATCGCGATCTTCACTGAGGAAATGAGCCGTCTGTTCCGCCACGCCGACCCCGAAATGTCCTAGGAGAAGAAAGTACGTCTACTGATGCGTGGTGTAAAAGAGGAACATTTCGCCGGTATGGTAAGAAGCCCACCGAAGACCGTGGACGAGTTTCTTCGTGAGGCGACGAGTATCGAGAAGACACTGGAATTGCGGAACCGGCAATTCGACCGACGCACCAAGCCAACAAGCTACTCCGAATTCAATCACTGGCCACGGACGATCTATGCGAGACCATCAGGGCCATTGTGCGCGAAGAACTGCGCAAGGTCTTGCCATCGTCGCAGCCTCAAGTGGCCTCGATCGCCGACGTCGTGAAAGAAGAGGTGCACCGATCGCTAGGAGTTCCTGAGCTGCCATCGCAAAATTCCCGCAGCCAACCGAGAAGAAGGCAGTGCGCTGATTCCTTGGCATGTGTGCCTACTATAGGCGCTTTGTCAAGGACTTTTCACGCATCGCAGAGCCGCTAACACATCTAACCAAATGTGATGTCGCGTTCAAGTGGGAAACTCCTCAGGCCAAGGCATTTCAAGTCCTCATCACCGACAGAGGAATAGCTTTTACAGCAGAACTCACCCAAGCCATTCTGCAGTACAGCCAGACAAGCCACAGGAGGACAACTGCCTACCATCCGCAGACGAATGGTCTCACGGAGCGCCTGAACAAGACCCTCGCCGACATGCTAGCAATGTACGTCGACGCCGAACACAAGACGTGGGACGCGGTCCTGCCGTACGTAACCTTTGCGTACAACACGGCGGTGCAAGAAACAACACAGATCACGCCGTTTAAGCTGGTTTACGGCAGGAACCCGACGACGACGCTCGACGCCATGCTGCCCCACGTCACTGACGAAGAGAATGTTGACGTCGCTAGCTATCTCCAGCGCGCCGAAGAAGCCCGACAGCTCGCCCGCCTGCAAATCAAGAGCCAGCAGAGGACCGACAGCCGACACTACAACCTACAACCTACACCTCGCCATCATTTGGGCTACAGCTAAATTCCGCCCTTACCTCTATGGCAGGCCATTCAAAGTCGTCAGTGACCATCACGCATTGTGTTGGCTAGCTAACTTAAAGGACCCTTCAGGAAGGCTGGCGCGGTGGAGCCTCAGACTACAAGAATGTGACGTCACGGTAATATACAAGTCCGGAAGAAAACACTCCGACGCCGACTGCTTATCGCGCGCCCCCATCGATCCCCCGCCGCAAGACGACGAGGACGATGACGCCTTCCTTGGGATAATAAGCGCGGAAGACTTCACTAAACAGCAACGAGCCGACCCGGAGCTAAAAGGCCTCGTCGAGTCTGTGGAAGGCACGCGGGTCCGAACGGTTAGTCTGGAACATTCGACGACTGCTCTATAAAAGCCGACGCGCTTGACCCGCTGATTAGATTTCCGACGATCGCCGACCGTGTTCGCCGCTATCCTTGTGCTATAAGTGTAGCCTGTTTTGTGGGCACAGGTTCGCCCAATAAAAGCTAGTTTTGTATTCCACCGTACTGCTTCTTTCTTCACCGTCACTACCACGTGACAATATATTCACAGCACACGCAAGGCGATGGACGAAGCAGGCTAGCGGTGAGGTTGAATTTCACAGCACAATTTTGATTCCACGTTCAGTAATCACACAGATCATTAGCGGCTTCGTTCAGGGGCACACGCGGGTTTCCGGGTTGGTGCTTGTTGCGCTTGGCGCAAGAATATGGGTAGGAGCAGGCACCGCATATGCGCAATCACGAGCAGTATGCACACATCATGTCTCCAGAAGCTGGCGCCGAGCACGGGTAGCGCAAATATCTTGTTGGGCTGACATACCGACCTCGTGGCAGTCGAATTCCGAATGCTGCATATGCGGTGAGGGTAGCTCTACGAACTTGTAGATAGGACATCTTGCATATTTTGTAGCGCAGGCAGAACGAAACGGTCATAGAAGGCCGATGAGACAACACACGGCGCTGAACCACCTGCGAACTGCTGTTTACGCGCGCCATGTCGCACAGAACTTCAGAAACCGCCGTTGCGTACCCCAAAGCAAATCTCAACTTCAACACGTTTTAGAATCACAAAACACGCATATTGCTTGCTCCTAATAAAAGTCCAGAATATTATGATGTAAACGCCTTATTCATTACAGTAAAAGGATTAGGCAGCTTGTGCCACGAAACCTGGCAGTAAGCAACCCTGGGCGTCGCACCAGTCGCATTGTTGAAATCACAATCCTGTGAAATGGGCCCTCTAAAAATCGCATTGCGACGCGTGCGACTGCAGCGATTTTCGTCGTTCCAGTCGCAGCATGTGAAACAGCCTTCATCGCTGATGCCGCGTGGCTTCCAGAAATCACTACACAATTAGCGTCGCGCATACAATCAAATTACAAAACAATCGCGAACTAAACAATCTGCCCAAGCGCGAACGAGACCAAACCACGCGAACCAAATAAGCTCGAGCGAGAGCTGACGCGAGCAGAAGATTGTACAAAACAAGCGGTCTGGATGAGTCCATGTACGAGTACGCATCGAGCGGTTGTGTGGTCCCACATCGCACCAGCTTCCCGCGCTCAAATCACTAAAGGGGCCGCTCTCATTGGGCTCCGTCTTTCGCGGATCGCGTCTTTCATCTACTGTTCCGCATTCACTCTTTCATTTTTTCACTGTGCTCGTTCTCTCGATTACGCCGACGACACCGCCACCGCCGACACCGACGCTCGCCACAGGAACGGGCAGATGAGAGCTGCGCTTAAAATTAATCAAAAGCTGCAGTGCGCAAGCTGTAATTGATGCTAAAACTTTAAGTACGCGCAAGAGATATCCGGTATGATGGCTATAGGTATGATGACTGTTTTATCAGTTATCAGTTTAGCACATGCCTATGACGTAGGACCGTCAATGCTGTAAAAGCAGAGGCGCTCTCGAACAAGGCACATTCGTTCCTGCCATGGCTTCATGCGTCGTCGTCTTGGCCACGACTGAACTGGCGACAAAGCTGGGATGACGCAACGATTCTGAACCAAGCACCGGCGCAGCCGTTGCAGCGGGACCAACGGCCGGGCCACCGTCAGAAGGCAAGCGTTTCAAAATGGCAATCCCTGTAGCTTCGGAATGTTTTGGAAGCACGCCAGAGTTGAACCCACGAAGCGACGATATCAAGTCGTATTTCGAGAGGTTTGCAAATATTGCGGCACTTAACGAGGTTCCGGAGACAATGAAGTTGAGGTTGTTCATGAACGTAGTAGGCAGCACAGTGTACGGGGAGCTGAAGAAAATTTAGTTCCTGACAGTCCTACTGACAAGACCTTCTCAAAAATAAAGAGGGTACTAGAGAAACACTTAAGCCCCGAATATTCAGTAATAGCCGAGCGTTGCCACATCGTGTGTATATATACAAGAAAGGGCATGCGCAGAAAATGAAAGGCAGTCACATGCGGTGTTCTAACAGCAAGTCACTGAAATTGTTCACTGACTTGCTGTTAGAACACCCCATCTGACTGACTTTCATTTTCTGCGCATGCCATTTCTTGTATATATACACACGATGTGGCAACGCAATAAAATATTGTTGGAAGTCAGCGCTGTGTATGTCGCCTATCGCTGTCCTTGTCCTTCGCGCTGTACGTTATTTCTGATCATGAATTACCAACTAGCTCAAGCAACCACCCTAGAGCGTTGCAAGTTCAACAAGCGCACGCAGCAGGAAGGAGAATGCGTCAAAGACTTCATGACGGAGCTTAAACATCTGGCGCGTAATTGCGAGTTCAAGGCGTTTCTGAATGATGCCTTGACGGATCGACTAGTGGCAGGATTGCGTGACCAAGTGACTCAAAAGATTTTGTTCACCACGGAAGACTAAACCTTTGAAAAGCCGTGCAAGATTGTGCTCGAAAAAGAACTTGCTGAAATGCAAACAAAGGAGCTGCATTGCCAGGCTGTACGCACGACGTTAGGTAAATGTGGTTCGAGGGAAAGTGGAAACGACAGCTCCACCTACGTCAGGGCGTAAAAAAGAAAAAGGGGCACAAGCCGACCATTTGTTATCGCTGTGGAAAAGGGCACGATTCTGACAGGTTCTGATACCGCAACGAGAAGTGCCGCTCATGTGCGAAGACTGAGCACCTACAAACGATGTTCCGAGAGCGAAAAAGTCGTCCAGTGAACTATGCTGAAGCAACGGTCGAAGAAGCGAAGGATTCCGAGACATTTCACGTCGTACTACGCGCAAGAGATGGGAAGCGAGGCTACAAAGTATCCGTGCAGATTGAAGGGAAGCCAGTTCCTATGCTTTTAGATACGGGTATAGCTGTCACGTTGATGCCTGAAAGTGTTTTTCAACAACGGTTTACGCGGACTGAATGCAAGCCAACAGGGTCAGTTTTGAAGACGTATACAGGTGAACCTGTAAAGCTGCGAGGAAAGGCGACCATAACCGTTGAGCATAACAGCTGCAGAGCTGAGCTTCCATTGCATATAGTAGAGGACCAGGGTAAGGCTATGCCTACACTTCTAGGCCGGGATTCGCTAGAAAGGTTGTAACTTGACTGGAAAACCGTCAGTGCTGTCACAGGAAACACTGATATCAATTCTCTGCGCGAAATATTCCCGGAAGTTTTCCGCACAACACCGGGAGTAGTGTGCAATTTCGAAGCCAAAATCACCATAGAACCAAATTGTACGCCTGTGTTCTGCAAAGCCAGGTCTATGCCTTTCGCTACTAAAGAAGAATCGGTGAAGAACTTCGGAAGCTGGAAAGTCAGGGCGTCTGAAGAAAAGTTACCACCAGCAAGTGGGCGACTCCCATCGCACCGGTTCCAAAGCGTGGTGGCGGAATCAGAATCTGCGGTGACTACAAAGTAACAATCAAGTGCAAAAGACCGATTGTTATCGGCTCCCGCTTCCTGAGGATTTATACTCGATGCTAGCCCTTGGTAAGGTATTTTGTTTGCTGGACTTGTCCTCTGCGTGCCAGCAACTGCCTCGCAGTGAAGATTCTAAGCTACTGCTCACGATAAATACACATCAACGCTTGTACGAATTTCAAGGGCTTCCATTTGGAATTGCGCGCGCACCAGCTATATTTCAGGCCATGATGGATAAAGTTCTACAAGGAATCCCCAACGTCGGGCGCTATATAGTCGACGTCATCATCACGGGCAACAGTGCAGAAGATTGCTACACAATTACCACAAGAGTTCTCAAGAGACTTAGCGAGCACAACATAACGCTGAAAGAGGAGAAATGCAAGTTTTTTTTTGTGATTCAATAGTCTACCTAGGCCACAAGGTTTCGAAAGAGGGCATCTATCCCACCGCTGAAAAGATAAAAGCAGTACGAAATGCCCCAGAGCCCAGCAAAATCGCAGAACTGAGGGCTTATTTGGGTCTTCTAAACTCCTACGGCAACTTTCTACGGAATTCGTCAACTGTGGTAGCCCCTCTTTATGAGTTTCTTCGAAAAGATCACAAGTGGAAATGGACGCAGCAGTGCAAGAAAGCTTTCAAAATAACTAACGAAATGATTTTAAACAGTGAAGTATTAGCCGTCTAGTCACAAAGCCACTCGGACTTAGCTGCGATTCTTCCGCTTATGACTCGGGAGCTGCGATTTTCCACGAAATGCCAGACGGAATGGAACGGCCTATCGCGTCTCGCTCTTCAACAAGCACCGAGCGGAACTATGCTCAAGGGGGGAAAAAGAGGCGCTCACGTTTGGTTTGCGACGGTTTCATCGTTACTCGTATGGGTGCAGGCTCATCCTACACACCGACCATCGGCCGCTTATCGGACTTCTTGGGCGTGATAAACCGCTGCCATCTTTAGCAGCTGCACGAATGCAGAGCAAGGCGCTAATAGCGTATCAGTACGATCTCAAGTTCAGGAACTGCAAGAAGATAGTAGTCGCTGACGCACAGTCACCATTACCACTCTCGACAGCTTCGGGCAACAACGAGCCGGAGTGTTTGGCTGTTTTTGACGCAACCCCGCTAACAGGTAATGAAGTTGCTTGAGAAACGGAGCGAGACGCCATTCTAAAAATGCGTTTCAAGCTACGTTCTTTTGGGATGGACAGAGCAATACTCTGAAGATCTGCGACCATTTTTCATACGCAGAGATGAGCTGTCTGCAGAGCAAGGGTGCGTGACTTGGAACAGTCGGGTGATCGTGCCGAAAACCCTGCAAGCGCATGTGCCCTCGTTGTTGCACGAAGCTTACCCAGGATGACGCGTATGAAGATGCTGGCACGGGCATACATGTGGTGGCCTTCCCTCGACAAAGACGTAGAAGAAACCGTTCACAAGTGTCAAGTTTGTCAAAGCACTCGTCCAGCAAATTCGGCAGGGCCTCTGCAACCATGGAGGTATCCAACAAACGTTTGGGAAGGGATTCAGGCTGATTACGCTGGAAAAGACGGTGTAAATCTGTTCTGGTAGACGCGTATTCTAAATGAATTGAAGTTTTCGTCATGTCATCGACGACAACCGCTAGAAGCTTGGGAAAACTGGACAGTGTTCGCAGCCTATGGCTACCCCGAAAAACCTGTTACCGACAACGGCCCGCAATTTACTTCAAACGAATTTGGAGAGTTCATGAGGCACCGGGGTATCACACACAACACCTCCATATCACGCAGCTTCGTATGGAGCCGCAGAAAGACTCGTACGAACGACAAAAGAAGCTCTCCTAAAACTGATTCTCAGCTACGACAATGCTGGAGTGAAGAGTACAGGACAAGATCGCCTGAACAAATGTCTTTTCTTCTATAGGAACACCCCGCACTCGATGACTTTGCAGACGCCTGCTGAAGTTTTGCTCAAGCGCTTGCCACGAATTACATAGTCTCTCCTCAAACCAAGTTTTGCAGGAGAGATGGTGGACCGCCTGAGACGAGACACGGAACGACCAAAGAGGATCCACAGAGTCCATCTTCGTGGGTGATGAAGTCTACGTGAGAACCAGACGTGGTGAGCCTGTATCGTGGCAAGAAGGTACTGTTGAACAAGTTGTCAGCCCAGTCATGTACATGATTAGGGTTCAAGGCCGACTACAGTTCACTCACGTTGATCACCTGCGGCCAAGAAAAACAAGTGTATTGACTGAAGCCACCAATAATGCGACAGCACTAACCGGTCAGGAGAATGATGGAAGGATCGGTCTACGAGGGTTAGAAGAGCCAAGTGGTGCTTCTCAAGATTTGTCTCCTCAAGAGGTGTTTTCCAGATCCCCGCAGCGTGGAAGCGCTGTGCAGAGTCAACTTTCTCCAAGGAGAGATCGTACTCGGGTGACCTCATCAGAGCCAAGGAGCAGACCCCCCGGGCCCTGTTACCAACAACACCACAAGATTCACCAGCAGTTGCAGAAAGAGGGATCAGCGAGACCGGATCTAACTGCACAGCAGAGGCGGAGCCTGCCCTTACAGGCAACCAGACATCACCAGTTGTATTCCGACGAAGCACCCGTGTGCGAAACCCTCCTGAGAGATACACTACAGAAGACTTCAGGAAGAAGAGGAAGTAGTATTTAAAATGACTTTTTCTTCACTAAAAATTAAAGAATGTGGTATCAGTTCTCAGTTCAGCACATGCCTATGACGTAGCACCGTCAATGCTATAAAAGCAGAGGCGCTCTTGAATAAAGCACATTCGTTCCTGCCCTGGCTTCCTGCGTCGTCGTCTTTCCTTGGCCTCGACAGAACAATGACGTCGCTCATTAAAAGCATAAACAAGAGTGACGCGTGCATTTCTTTTAGCTGTGCTCGCATGTGACCTCCACGGCTGTCACACGAACACAACCAGTCAAGCTATCGTGATGTTACCACACGTCCACCTCATGTTTCACCAAATCAAAACTGCTTCATAGAAACAAGTAATGCAATAAATCATCTCGGACCCTCTGACCTTGCCAGTATGTATTTGGTTTTTAAAGGCTTCCCCCTCCCCATTAACGGAAAAATTACAAGTCGAAAATGCTACGTTAGTGCTCCTTTAGGAAAATTGGCACTTGTCGTAATGCACGGGTATACGGCGTCTTAACTCGACAACCTCGGTAACCTCGGTCACTTAGTTGCACAGTACTTAGTTACACAGTCCCCCACCAGATGGCACACACAGAAAACTTAAGCTCGGTATACGACCGGATCAGCTGCAGGCATACGTAGCGGCACAAGGTTTTTAAGGGAGAGAAAAAAGATTACAGAGATCTATACGAAAATGCTAGAATGAAAAGCAGGTATAACATACCTTATTAACCCAAGCTAGCTAGTTGATTATTTGTGATCAACATTTTTCAAACGGAATGCCAATAAATCATCATTATCGTCATCATGAGCTTTGGTGTTGGTTTTTGCAGTTTTGCTTGAAAATACTTAAAATTTTTGATTCCAATGATGTAGCAACGTGGTGTTCATGAGTTAAGTGACCGCTTTTATAATACGGCTTTATTTATTCGAACAACATAAATAAAGCATTTGCGCGTCTTTATGCTAAGTAAAAGAAAAAAGAATCTGTGCGTTCATACATGAGATTTACATGAAGCACACAATTTCGGTAGCTTTTTTCATTTTTCTTCCTTTCCTCTTTTTTTCTTTTTTGTCAGACGCCGTTGACACGCCGGTTAACACGTGCTTGACAGACGGCCGGGCCTTGTGCACAGCGCTCCTTTATTCTCAATTCGACACGCTAACACACCTTCGCTCGTTGCCGCCCGCCTTACGCCGTCTCCCCTTTAGAAGAACCCCACCTATACATATTGTGGCGAGGAAAGCATATGTCGCCTTGAAGAAGTCCACTTGTCGAAACGTTGGCTCCTGCTTTCGCCTTGTTCTCGTTTTCCTCATCATCTTGAATCTCCCGCCTTCCCCGTGTTCTTCCCACAATTTAGGCGGATCACTGAAAGCAAACAACATAGAATGATCAAACCCTACGTATGAGGGTCTATTATATAAAAATTTCAGGCAGTGAAAAGGCCTAGATCGGAAAGCATCGGTAAGAACAATCTTCGTGCAAAATATTACGTTTGAAACGCAGGCGGGTGCGTTAGGGCTAGAAAAAGAGATATTATCGACACCCAAACTGACAAAAACGCTGTTCGCTTGCTGAAATGACGCTGAACTCAAAACATTGAGAACCAGTTAGAACGGAGCTTTGGCATAGCCTGAGAGATTAGGCGTAGCCAAAGCACGCTAAAATATCACAGGTCACAACTTGGGATTTGTGTCATATTCGCTTACTCTAAACAAAAAATCAAAGAATTACCATGCCCGCATCTTTGACAATTTATCTACGTATTACTATACGCTACTGATTTATAGCAAGATAAGAAAGTAAGGCTTTGTTGTAACAGGACATTAAATGGAGCACATACCATATCATTGGGCTTCGAATACTCATAGTTGGACGTGATCTGAACACCTCAAGTAGGACAGAGTTGGAGTCAGAGCTGTCCAGAGCCGTGCACATGCTCCCAGAAGCTTTGCGCAGACACTCAGATCTAGGTCTCCTTAGGCGGGCCTTGAACACTGAGTTGTGTTTCTTGGTTACTCTCACGAATAATGAACTTGAGAATAAATGCTTAAAACGGATGAAAAAAATGTCTGTTTGCGTTGTTGGGCGTTTCCTTCGATTTTGGGCTGTTCTCAACAAGCACACCGGGTACACACTGTACGCGTAGCTGTTGACATAGCGAAATATCGGCTATCGGCTAAGGACGCTGGTGAACACATCGTCATTGTCATTCTCGCATGTCCCTTTGACATAAGAAATTAGCAAGGAGAAGTTTAGAGGTCTTTTATTGTTTTATCTTGGTTATCCTGGTGGTGCTGCTTGTGCAACTTGAAATGTGCGAAGCTGAGTCGATGTATGCGTTAACTCATGCCACCTGTCAAATGCTCGGGAGATATGAAAACATTAACCAGGCGATTTGGGCAGAGGAAGCAGGCGACAAGTCATCCACTGAATAGCCGTGCCATCCTGCCCTGAGTGCAGATTTTTGGGCTAGTTGGTTAGCTGCATCAATTCAAGTCATAGCGCTGGATTGACACGGACAAGAAAGATGACAGGATGTGCGCTCATTATCAACTGAACCTTATTTCAGAAAAGTATCGTATTTATGCCGGCTCAAACGAGTGGAAATCAACGCACGCGCAACCCAGCATTTTCCAGATAGGCTATTTTTCTTTCTGCTCAGAAAAATCGACGAAGCGGTGACTAAGTTTGCACATTATTTTGCAATCAAGCTTGCTTCTACAATCTCCCTCGTATCTTTATCTGCACCTCTAAACATGACTATACAATCATTAAGCAATGGTTTAAACCCGCAATCGTCACAATGCACGGAGACATGTCCATCTCGATAACAGTTCGATTTTTGCTTGTGTTTCCTTAGCGTGTGATTGAGGCATTCGATGTCCTGATTGCCTTCGATGTATGTAATGAAAGCGAATACTTTTTCAAGTAATGAATGCATCAACTAGACGAAGAGGTATGAAACGTCTGGAGTAATTGCCAATGTTGTCGTGTCATCCGCAGTCGTGCAACATCAATGCATGCGAGTGGAAATAGAAAACGCGCTTGCCTCTGAGTACCGTGCTGCGTTTCCACCGGTCGGCCTACATGGGAGCCTGTTAGGGTAGCCATAGTTATTTCAAATGAACGTATCGTGTTCCTCGTACTGTGGCTTATTACAGGAAAGCTGCATATGGCTCGGATCCCAGGATTTCTTCCCGTACGCTGGCAGAAAACTATCATCCTCAATGGCTTACCCCCGTAAGCACGCACGGACACACACATTTAGACTAACGGTAGTAGTGCTATGCAATGTATTGGCAGGAATGGGAGTGATGGTAATTTTCACAGCACGCCGCTGCCCATAGCGTAGCTGCAAGAACATTGAAATCGGTTGCTAGGCTGGTCATTTATATACGATGATGTTGCGTACACCACACCTGAAAGTATCTAATGTCTTTAGCGACTATTTTTCGCCTACATCAACTCAAGTGGTTTGGATGCAACGTACATTTCACGCACAAGTGCCTCTTTTTACCTTTACCCTACAGATGAGCTTGAGGTGGCTTCAGTTATTTTTAATTAACTGTCATCATGTATCTTGGCTATCATCATGTATCTTGACCAACAATATATTTCCCCCAGGTTAATAGTTCTTCGTCAAGATAGATGTACACGTGGCGGTGGCGTCGGGATTTTAGCGAAAGACGACATTCAGACCACACCCCTACCTATCATTACCGGCGCAGAAGCACTGTATTGTAGGATCACGATCGGCGTATATTCCCCTTATGTTGGTACAATGTACAGAGCACCGAATTCTGGCCCGGAGCCATTACATATATTGTCTGACTACATGCAGCGTCACCTTCAAGGGGACAAAAGCGTTGTCCTTACGGGGGATTACAATCTACCAGGTAGAAGATGGAATTCGTACGATGCTGGTGTTGTCGATAAGGACAGCACTGAGGCGATACTTGATATGGCCTTCAACAGTGGTTTAAAGCAAATCATTCAGCAACCTACACGTGTCCCTTTGTCGAGCAGCAAAATTCTTGACCTAACTTTTGTGAGTGAAAACATTCCTGTAGAGAACATATCATGGGAAATAATTGACGGAATTTAGGTTCACCAGGCACCCAGATGCTGTCTATCACTGCCGTCGTTAGCACGCTCAGAAAAATTGACCACACGAATATATGATTGGAAAAACGCAGAGGAGGTCAGCATTCTTGACCTTTTTCATTATCACTACCCTAGTTTTTCTTGTCTTTTCCATGATAATTCTGTGACAGTAGATGAATTATGGGCGGAATTTAAGACCTATGTACAACATTGTTTATCAAGATTTGTACCCATGAAAAAAAAAAGAAAGTGCACAAAAGAAACCCTTGGATCACAAGGAATATAATACATATGAAACGTAAAATGTCAAGGCTGAGGAAACTTAAGAATAAGACATTAAATCCCTGCTACTCTGAGAAAATTAGCAAATTGGCACATGTCTTGAGAGTAGAGATAAAACAAGCAAAACATACGTACATGAATATCACACTTATCAACTTCATCAAGACGGCTCCTCAAAAATTTTGGAGATATTTTAATGCGAACATGCATAAGGAAAGCAATTTGCCGCCTAAGGATGCTTTCCAAAGAGCAAATTAGTTCGATAACCTTTCTTAAATCCATTTTTACACAAGACAACGGAACTTCACCAGATTTAATCCATCAGCCGAGGGGAACCGGCGACATACTTGGTGATATAGAAATAACGGAATCAGGTATACTTTCACTGCTGCTTAAGATCGACATGAAAAAATTTTTCCGCCAATATGGGATTCCAAATACTTTTCTCAAGAGATACGCCGAATGGGTCTTTAAATACCTCTTACTTATCTTTAAAAAATCTCTAGAATAGGATTCCAAATACATTTCTCAAGTGATACGCAGAATGGGTCTCTAAATACCTCTTACTTATCTCTAAAAAATCTCTAGAATCGTCTGACGTGCCCAAAGACTGGAAAATAGCAAAGATTGTCCCGATTCTCAAATCAGGTGACGCAACAAGCCCATCAAATTATAGACCGACCTCGCTAACTTGCACATCTTGCAAAATTCTCGAACACATCATACTAAAACACATGGTAACCTTTGCGGAAGATAATAACTTGCTTAGCAATAACCAACATGGTTTCAGAAAAGGACTGTCTACTGTTGCGCAACTGACACAAACTGTGCATGATCTCGCTCTAACATTTGATAACCGCGGGCAGATTGACATATATTTTTAGATCTATCGAAGCCCTTTGACCGGGTATCGCATCCTAAACTCCTGAGCGAACTACAACACATTCTCGGATCTGACAGCGTAATAAACTGGATAAAAACCTATCTTGCAGGTCGACAACAGTACGTAGAAATCGAAAGTCAGCAATCCGATTGGGTAGAGGTGTCATCCGGAGTACCACAAGGAACAGTCTTAGCACCAATTATCTTTTTACTATACATCAATGACATGGCAGATAACATGAAATCAACGATGCGCATGTTTGCAGATGATTGCAGTATATATAGGGAGATTAGGAACCATAATGATCAAGTAACACTAAATCACGAGCTTGCGCAAGTAGCAAATTGGTGTCAGGCATGGCAAATGAAAATTGAGACAAGACTGTTTTTATGAGAGTAAGCCGAAAAAGAACCCCACTAGAATTCACCTACACGATCGAACAGCAAAAGTTAAAGATAGTCGATGTCTCTGATATGAAATGGGACAAACATGTGTGACACAAATCTTCTAAGGCATTTACAACACTTTGTTCACTTAAACGCTCTCTAAAATCTGCCTCACCAGACACTAAGATGCTAGCCTACAGCTCATTCGTTCGTCCTATACTAGAATATGGTATTACCTGCTGGTTCCCTCATACCAAGCAGTGCATAAAAGGCCTAGAAGCAATACAGAGAAAAGCCATCAGATTCATTTATAATAGGTACAACCGTAATGATTCTCCGACAGAACTCCTTGATAAAGCTTGCCTCCCGACTATTTACAAGCGTGCGAAATTCTTACGCCTCAACTTTCTGTTCCACCTCCTTAACGGGGGCTGCAAATTAAACAGTGGTGCATATGTATCTTTCACTGAACAGCGAAACACTCGAACTAAACACCATAAAAATTTAATTGAATACAGGTTCCACACAGACACCTTCAGGTATTCTTTCTTTTTTCACTTCACTTCACTTGACTTTTATTTCCTTAAAGAGCCCTCAATGGGGGTATTACATAAGGGGTGGGGTTTACAAATGTGCATATTAATTGGCGGCCACATGAGTTCAATGAAGAATATTAGTATTAAGCTTATCAGCAAACGTCGTTGAACAGGTGATTTCGGTTATGTGACAGGGCAGGCCGTTCCAGTCGCTTGATGATCGGCAAAAGGAGGATGCAGAGAAGGTTGTAGTTCGGCTGCGTGGACGGGTTACTTGCAAGGAATGCCCTGTACGCAGTGAATGGCGAGGGGGTGGGGCCAGCACATATGGTGCATGATGGAGCGAACTGTAATATAACTTGTGAAAGAGGATTAACGAATCAAGGCGACGCCGGGATGATAGCGTGTTTAAGGCGGACTGTGCTTTAAGTAGTGATACGCTAGTGTTATAGGAATACGAAGAATGAATGAATCTTGCCGCACGATTCTGAATTCTTTCAAGTGCATTGATAAGGTAAGTTTGATGTGGTGACCAGATGGGGGATGCGTATTCAATTTTCGGACGTACGAGCGTCTTGAATGCTAGTAGTTTGACGTGTTGCGGCGCATGATGCAGATGGCGTTTTAGGAATCCCAGTGTTTGGTTAGCGGAGGCAGTAATGCGCGTTACATGAGCAGACCAGTCTAAGTCGTATGAAAGGGTGACGCCGAGGTATTTAAATGTGTCCACTTTTTCTAAGGTAGTATTAGTAATATTATACGGTGAGTATAAGGGCTGATGGCGGCGAGTGAAGCACATTACATTTATTGGCGTTAAGGGTCATTAACCAGTCGTTGCACCAGCCTTGCACTTTGTTAAGGTCATGTTGTAAAACACCGTGGCCAGAGTCATTAGTAATTGTTCGGTAGGTGACACAAACGTCAGCGAACATACGCATTTGAGAGGAAACATTAAGGGGAAGGTCGGTAATATAAATAATAAAAAGTAGGGGGCCTAGAACGCTACCTTGTGGGACGCCAGAAGTTACAGGGAGGGGTGCGGAGGTGCGATTGTTGACATGCATTGACTGTGATCGGTTAGTGAGAAATTCAATAACCCAATTTAAGACGTCAGGGTGCAGGTTCAGCTGGGAGAGCTTGAGTATTAGGCGTTGGTGAGGTAACTTATCAAATGCTTTAGCATAATCCAAAAAACTGGCATCGATTTGGGTGTTAGCATGAAGATTAACGTGTAAGTCATGGACGAACATAGCAAGTTGCGTTTCGCACGAGAGACCTTTACGAAAACCATGTTGGGATGGGTGAAAGTAGTTGTTAGTGTCAAGGAAGTGCATAATTTGGGTGAAAATGACGTGCTCCATTATCTTGCAAGGTACGCTGGTTAGGGAAATCGGTCTGTAGTTAAGAGGCGAGTTTTTATTACCTGATTTGTAGATTGGAACGACCTGCCCTTCCTTCCAGGTGCCCTTCCTTCCAGTGAATAATTCATTGCCTAGTTATATTATAATTTGCTCACCTGACGATTTCCTTCCTATGCTGGAAAAATATGTCTATGAGTACGCATCCTGATTTACCAGTATCGCCTGCAGACACCGCATTTTGTCTCAAATTAGTTTTGATGTACTTTTTTACTTTTTATCTTATGCTTCTGTATTTCTGTTCATTAATCTTTAAGGGGTGACTCAGGAAGGTCACACCCTTTATTGCATTGTTCAACTACGTCTTCATGTAAACTACAATATTGACACGTGTACTTATCTTTATCGGGCGATCAGGTTTCGCCGCCTAACAAATGTAATCGCACAGCGCGGGACGCGCCTGCATGTATCCGAAGTTTCTGGAAAGTTATCGATGCTTCTACCCGGCTGTCTGTTGTCGTCGAACCTTGTTTTATCTGATTTCATCGTGTGACGCGAATGGTGTAGAACTTTGTGGAAGGCACGCGGGTCCGAACGATTAGTCTGGAACATTCGACGACTGCTCTATAAAAGCCGACGCGCTTAACCCGCTGATCAGATTTCCGACGATCGCCGACTGTGTTCGCCGCTTTCGTTGTGCTATAAGTGTAGCCTGTATTGTGGGCACAGGTTCGCCCAATAAAATCTAGTTTTGCCTTTCACAGTATTGCTACTGTGTTCTTAACGTCACCGTCACGTGACAATATTAACAAGTGTATAAGTTTGTCATTCTTATTTTGATGCAACGTATTTTCCCATATCCTGCAACAGCCTCCAAACAGAGGCTAGCAGTATGTATGAAATAAATAAATAAATAAATAAATAATTTGCGAAACACAGCCTTTGGAATTGAGAATGTTTCGGCGCATGTCGTTAAACTTGTAACTGATATCATGTTACCAGTGCTCGCGCATATCGTCAGTGCTATATTTGTGCCGGGTGTGTTTCAAGCCCGTATGAAAAGTGCCAAGGGGTTGTCACATTACAAGTCAAAGGACAAGCGTAGAATAGAAAACTATGGTACTGTTTTTCAGCAGAATACCGGAAAAAATATTCGCGAGGCGCCTTAATCACTACTTGCACAAGCACAACATTCTTTCTCGGCACCAAATTGATTTTAGAAACGGCCTTTCCACACAAACTGCAGTCTCAATATTTACAGACATAATTAGAAAATCAATAGACAGTGATTATCTAGTGGCAGGATTGTTCATAGATATTGCGAAAGCTTTCGATCCTCTCAATCATTTCATATTCAACGATACATTGCTTCGTTACGGAATTAATGGAATACCTTTGACGTTAATTCGCAGTTACTTAGAAGATCGGCAACAAATTGTTCAACTAGCGATTTTCAGTCCAACAGCACACTTATTAACGTCGGCGTTCTCCAAGGGTCCATACTTGGACCTTTATTTTTCTTGCTCTCTATCAATGACTTGCCTTCGCAGCTTGTGTGTGCTACGCCTGTACTCTATTCAGACGATACTAACCTTATAGCTGATCGTGAGGAATGGAACCGAATTAATAAGCCTAACTCTGAATTAAAAAATTTGCATCGTTGGTGTACACTGAATGCCCTTCACCTTAACATAGACAGTTGTTCTTATTTCGCTCTGAAAGAAGAAAACGACTATTCATTCAGATGTCCTTTAAAATACCCATTCTATAAAACAATCTAGTGAGACAAAATTTCTCGACGTTCTTATCGATAACCATTTAAAATTCCGCCTTCATGTGCTTTCTGTTGTTCATAAGGCTTCACCTGCCTTGCATGTGCTGTCCAAATGGCGAAGCCATTTCCCTCCCCACATACTTATGAATCTTTACTACGCATTTGGTCACTCTCACATTAATTACTGCTTAGGGATGTGGGATTGCACATGCACAACTCATGTGTCACTGATGTCTACACTTGAGAAAAGAGCTCTTCGCATTTTAGCAGCCCACAATACGCATAATAAAAGCGAAGATTTAATAACACCCTGAACATCCTCAACATTTACGATTTGACAACATACAGCATCGCCTCCGTCATGCATCAAATAGTTAATGAAAAACTAGCCTGGACAACAATGTCGCTCCGTCCCTCGCTTCGCGCTCTTGGGAACGCACCTCGTTGTCGTTTATTTTATTACGTTACTGATTACGGTCGCTCTGCAATACAGTTAACAGGCAGCTCAGTTTGAAATAGGCTTGACCTAACGGCTTTAAGAACAATGCACAGATTTCTTGAACAATTAAAGCACTCACTTATTGACGATGCGTAACAATCCGCATGCTTGCACACATCCTCACTTTTTATTTTCGTGTGGCGATGTTTTCGATGATGTAAAAAAAGAAAATTGTTAGAAAAATGTGCCTCATTTGTGAAATTTTCCCTGCTAGTTCCTTTTCTTGTTTTACTTACTTGAGCTATTTCTGTTTTATGTGTTCTTGCAGTATAAAAAGCAGCTGCCATAGATGTGTTTCCATTCCTAATAACAATCGGTAGCGACCATTTAACAAATTTGTTCGGCCCCAAAAGTGTTTGCAATTGAATAAGCGTTCAAGCTTTGAAAGGCTCGGGACGGAGCAAGCTGGCGTCGCTGCGGCAGCTTTCGCCACCGGGAAGCGTACGCGGGCAGATCTGCGCGTTGCCGCCGCCACGTGTGATCCCCGCGTCGGCCATGCGTTCGCCGCTCCCAAACTCGTTTCCGTTCTACGTGCAGGTTGCTAGACAACCGTCATTTTTTGTAAGCGATCGAACACCCCTTTTTTTGCTGCTGATCCCGTGCCCAAGTGTTTTCTTCCAATGTTTTTATGACTGTATACCAGTTGTGAAGGAGTTACTGGTCTGTGGCGATGTTGAGGTGAATCCTGGGCCTCTCGGTGACCCAGAGTATAACCAACCTGCCATCCAAGTTCGACTCGAGTCACGCTGAGGTTATGGGTGCACTAGCTGATCTTAAACAAAAACAAGAGGCGATCGCTGAAAACGTGTCTGATTTAACTACCAGACTGACTAAGGTTGAATTCTTCGTTGATAATTTTGAGAGCTCGCCACCTACGGCTGAAATCGACGACGCAGTCAAGGAAGCAGTCAAAAATGAGATTATTGCCCTTAATTCTTGCCTTGATGATCTTGAGGGTCGATCAAGGAGGGATTATGTGCTCTCTTACGGAATCGTTGATAGTCCCACGGAGACTTGCGCTGAGATTGAAACCCGAGTTCGGGACACACTTTCATTGCATCTCAATATTTCAATTCGAGATGCGGCTATATCTCGGGCGCGCTATTTGGGGTCGTTTTCTGCGAATACGATTCGCCCAATAACTGTTGTGTTCTCTGCAGTTAAGGTTAAAGAGAGTATCCTTTTCCAGAGGGCAAAGCTAAAAGGCTCTGGTGTATCTGTGGGTGAAGATTTCTGCAAAAGTACGAGGAAACTGCGTAAAAACTTATCAATTTTAATAACGCCAGAAAACAACCCTTCACACATAGTCATAACAAATTTATCATCAACAGAAAAACGTATGCCAGCGTCTGCGAAATCTTTCCGTCCCTAAATACTCACGCGGCCGTAACGGAGTTTAAAGTCACTCAGCTGAATGTTTCGTCATAGTCACCTGTTGCACGCCGGAAAACATGTAGCTTTGTCGTCAGCCATTGATTCTTGTCCCGAAGATATTGTTATCATTATTGAAACGTGGCTGTCTGCAAAAATAAGAAGCAGTGAAATATTGGATTGCGAAAACCCTTTTAATCTGTACCGATAGGACTGAGGCACTCGATCCACTCGCCATGACTTTATAGCTATCAAGCGTGCTCTTGTGTTACAAAACATTCCGCTTGTTGCATTATTGGAACTTGTGTGTGTACGAATGACCATTGCTAAGCGAGAGTTTATTTTCTGTGCCTGTTATGGACCGCCTGCTGCTTCTATTTCTTTTTGTCACGAACTCCACGATGCAATTATTCATCTTATTATTAGATACCCTACGTCACCTTTGTTTATACTTGGAGACTTCACTTTTCCGAATATTGTGCGGTCGAATGACTCCATTACTCTTAAACAAAATTATCCGCGCTTTTGCGAATTTTTAAACCTCTGCCACGATTTTAATTTAATAAAACTTGTACACTACCCAACGCGTTCTTCACAGACTTCTGCCAGCACATTGGACTTTATTCTTATCACAGAACCCAACTTGGTTTCTCCTCTAATATTCCAGCAAAGAATAAGCGACCATTTAATGATCCACTTCCCTCTTAAGGCGCAGGTTAGCAGCAAAAAGCGCTCAAAAATTACATTACATTATTGTTGTTGTTAAAGACATTATTCAAACAAAGGTATTCGGGGCACGCAGGCCACTGGGCCCCCGCACGACCGTACTCCCCTCAAGTTATAACAGAGCCGATGTTTCTTCAATAACTGCCGAGTTTGAGTCTTCCATTGAAAACTACCTCTTGCACTTCTCACAAGGAACTGTAGATGTAAACTGGTTTCTGTATAAAAACAAACGTCTCTTCTTTATTCATCGTTACGTGCCTAAATGTAGCGTGCCTTCTCATCCCCGCTCACCGTGGTTTATTAATTCGCTAAAGCACCTGCACAGCAAGAAAGAGCGGGTGTTTCGCCGCTTTTTAATAGAAAAGTTAGAAATCATCCTGATCCCTGGTCCCATTATCGCAACATTGCCGATGAATTTCGTTCGGCATCAGCCAATGCCCGACAAACTTTTCTGAGCAATACTCTTCCAGCGTTTCTGGTTTCTAACCCTCGAAAGTTTTGATCCGTTGTCACTAGTACTAAAAAGGATGTCATGCAGTTAATTCAGTCTGACGTGACTGTTTTGCCTCACGAGTGCTGTGATATCTTGAACGACACTTTCTGCTCATTTTTTCAGCAGTCGCTTGCAACTGCTGTGCCACTCTTATCACACGCAAATATTCCGCCTATGGATTCCATCTTTTTTTATTGGGTGGGCGTCGGCAAAGTTATCAGCAATCTAAAAAATTCTTCGTCTCATGGCCCTGACTCCATCAAGTGAAAAATGCTAAAATGGACTGAATTGTTTTCACCTATTATTTTGTCGAAGATTTTTGACCAGTCTTTACAGCTTTGTGCCCTGCCCAAAGAATGGAAGGTGGGAAAGGTGGTTCCATTCATAAATCAGGTGATGTTTCATTCAGCTAATAATTACCGTCCAATTCCCTTAACATGCATCTCAAGTAAAATGTTGAAGCATATAATTTATTCACGTATTATTAACTTTCTCGATACCAACTCTTTCTTTAACAACGCTCAGCATGGCGTTAGAAAATTCTTTTTCTGTGAAACGCAGCTCCTTTCTTTTACGAACGATTTCTTCAATAATGCCGGTCAGAAAATTCACAGCGACTGCGTATTTCTGGACTTCTCACGAGCTTTCTATTTTATTTCTCACAAGTTACTGATTTTTAAGCTGTCCCTTCTTAATATTAACCCGAAGGTATTTGCATCGCTAAAGGATTTCCTCTTCAACAGTACCCAGTATGTAACCGCTAACGAATTTTCATCCAGACGTTGTACCGTAACATTCGGTGTACCACAAGACTCAGCACTAGGTCCATTGCTTCTTCTAATCTACATTAATGACCTTCCTGACTGTATCTCTAATTCAACCACTAGGCTGTTCGTGGACGATTGTGTCATCTATCGCAAGATAACTAACCTTAGTGATTCTGGTAAGCTGCAGGACGACCTGGATAGCATATCCAACTGGTGCAACAAATGGCTAATGCAGATTCTGGTAAGCTGCAGGACGACCTGATAGCATATCCAGCTGGTGCAACAAATGGCTAATGCACATTCTCGTAAGGTACAGGACGACCTGGATAGCATATCCAACTGGTGCAACAAATGGCTAATGCAGATTCTGGTAAGGTACAGGACGACCTGGATAGCATATCCAACTGGTGCAACAAATGGCTAATGCAGATTCTGGTAAGGTACAGGACAACCTGGATAGCATATCCAACTGGTGCAACAAATGGCTAATGCAGATTCTGGTAAGCTGCAGGACGACCTGATAGCATATCCAGCTGGTGCAACAAATGGCTAATGCACATTCTCGTAAGGTACAGGACGACCTGGATAGCATATCCAACTGGTGCAACAAATGGCTAATGCAGATTCTGGTAAGGTACAGGACGACCTGGATAGCATATCCAACTGGTGCAACAAATGGCTAATGCAGATTCTGGTAAGGTACAGGACAACCTGGATAGCATATCCAACTGGTGCAACAAATGGCTAATGCAGATTCTGGTAAGGTACAGGACGACCTGGGTAGCATATCCAACTGGTGCAACAAATGGCTAATGCAGATTCTGGGAAGGTACAGGACGACCTGGATAGCATATCCAACTGGTGCAACAAATGGCTAATGCAGATTCTGGTAAGGTACAGGACGACCTGGGTAGCATATCCAACTGGTACAACAAATAGCTAATGCAGATTCTGGTAAGCTGCAGGACGACCTGGATAGCATATGCAACTGGTGCAAAAAATGGCTAATGCAGATTCTGGTAAGGTACAGGACGACTTGGATAGCATATCCGACTGGTGCAACAAATGGCTAATGTAGCTTAACACGACTATATGCGAAACTATGTGCGTCTTCTCTAGCTCTTCCCTTTGTGATGTATTCCGACATTCTATTAACGGCACTACCCAGTCTATTGTTAACTCCTATAAATATCTCGGCCTGTATTTTACTAGTAACCTTTCATGGAATTTGCATGTTGCATATGTCACTAATTATGCTAACCGAACGTTAGGCTATTTGATACGAAACTTTGGATCATCACCCACTTCACTAAAGCACAAAACACTCGTCCGTCCAAAATTAAAATATGCTTGTGCCATATGGATTCCTGCTCATGCCAATCTTGCCATTTCCCTTGAAAGCATTCAGAACCGCGCCGCCCGTTTTATTCTCTCACATTGTTCTCGTCATTCCAGCGTCACATCCATGAAAACAACCCTAGGTCTAGCTGACCTTTCGTTACGTCGCAACTACTTTCGTCTGTCTTTTAAATAGAATATATTACTTGAACCGTTCTCTTAAAGAAAATCTCCTCGCCACGCCAAGTTACATATCGTCTCGCATCGACCATCAACATAAAACTGAAGTGCCATCTTGTCGAATTAACTTGTGTCATCCTTCCTTTTGGCTTAGAGCAGTCATTGAATGGAACCGCCTTCCCGCCTCCACAGTTTCAATTTGTGACACCACTAACTTCAATATCGCCGTTGAAAGTGCCTTATAGTTTGATTTTCTATTCTTGCCCTGCACTGCAAATATTGTATATTTACACCACACCTTTCTGTTGTGAATACTAAATTTTGAAAGTATGTATGATAAATAAATAAATAAATATGTGGTCCTGATGCTTGTTTTGAGCTTATTCTTAATCCAAACGTATGCTGTTCTGCATGCGTGATTCCAAAGAATATACCCGTTGGCTTCATTTTGCTGACTATTTGTATTTCTGCCTTACGGGGCTATGAATCATTGATGACGATAGTTTTCTGTCATCAGACGCAAATAAATTCCGGATCCCTAGCTATATTCCGCTTTCCTGTAAGATATATATATACACACACACACACACACACACACACACACACACACACACACACACACACACACACACACACACACACACACACACACACATATATATATATATATATATATATATATATATATATACATTTATAAATATATATATATATATAGCCGTTTCTAGGAAAACTAATTTATTCTGGGCGAACCTGTGCCCGTCAACAAAACCCGACTGAATACTCAACAGCAACAACGAAACGATCCTCGAGCTACGCTTCTTCGAACGTCGTTCTCCTCTTTGTCGCCTCCTGTCGCGGGCCAATCGTCCGATTCTCGCGCACGAGCCGCCGGCCTGTCAGCACCGGCCGAGCGTTGCCGCTCGCGGTGTGGCGGCTACGCAGTTGTGATACGTCGGTCGTCTTTTTCTTCTCGCAATGCTGGCGGCATTAGCCCCCTCCGAAGAAGTATCGTCCCGATGCGTAGGAAAGGCCTAGAGGGGCCAACTGCTTTAAAAGGACAGTGGACAGAGGATGGTTGGTGCTAGGCTTGATCGTATGTGCAACTTCTGTTAATCAATGCCTTTCATAGTATGGTTTCATTCGTACTACGTGTACGACCTCTGGGCGAGTCCTGCGTCGTATGGAGCAGACTTGGCCTTCAGAAGTTACCTCGTAATTTAAGGGACTTAACCGACGAAGTACTTTGTAGGGCCAAAGTAACGGCGCAATAGCTTCTCCGAAAGACCGGGCGTACGTATAGGCGTCCATACCCACACTTTGTCTCCGGGGTTGTACTGTACTTCTCTTCGCCCTAGGTTGTACCTGTTTGCGTCGACGTATTGCTGTTGTAGGATACGGTGCCTTGCCAACTGCCGTGCTTCTTCTGCCCTTTCTATATACTCACTAACGTCAGGGTCGTCTTCAGTGCTGTTCTCTACAGGTAACATCGCGTCTAGTGTTGTTGTTACTGTCCGACCGTAAACAAGTTTAAATGGCGTGAAATGTGTCGTTTCTTGTACTGCAGAAACGCAAAGGTGGCATATGGTAGAATACTGTCCCATGTCCGATGCGCGACGTCCACGTACATTGAGATCATGTCAGCGAGCGTTCTACTGAGCCGTTCAGTCAGGCCGTTTGTTTGTGGATGGTACGCTGTGGTTTTTCTATGAGCAGTATGTGTTAGTTTCATAACAGACTGCATCAAACGGGCCACAAGAGGTGTTCCTTTATCTGTTATGAGTACCTTAGGTGCGCCATGTCGTAATACTATGTGTGTGACAAAAAAATTGAGCCACTTCAATGACGGTTCCTTTGGTCTCAGCATACCGGGTCAGATAATCGGTTGCTACCACAATCCACCGCTTTCCTGAGGTTGAATCGGGAAATGGTACAAGTAATTCCACTCCTATTCGGTCAAATGGCGCTGTTGGTGGCTGTATCGGTTGCAGAAAATCTGCCGGTGTGAGTGGCGGTGTTTTTCGTCTTTGACAATCTCGGCACAATTTGACATAGTGCTGCACTGAATTTATCAACTTCGGCCAGTAATATTTCTGGCGGATTCTCGCCAGAGTCCTACTAACGCCTAAGTGGCCAGCTGCAGGGTCATCCTGGCAAGCTTCTAAGATCTCAGCTCGCAGCGATGATGGTACGAGAAGTAGAAACGTCTCACCACTGTGCTCGAAGTTTCGTTTGTGGAGGACGTTGTTCCGGAGGACATACGAACACCATCCGCGAACGAAAACTCCAGGCACTTTCACTTGTCGACCCTCCAGGTACTCGATAAGCAGGAGTAATTCCGCATCAGTACGCTGTGATGAGCCATTTCCGTCGTATTCACAGCACCAAGAAATGGGAAATCTTGCTCGTATTCAGGTGACGTAGCCTCGATTAGTGCGCGTGATAAGCAATCAGCATCATTGTGCTTGAGACCGGACTTGTAAATGAGCGTGATGTCATACTCCTGTAGACGCAAACTCCATCTAGCGAGTCTTCCAGAAGGGTCCTTGAGGTTCGCCAGCCAGCACAATGAGTGATGGTCGCTGATGGCTCGAAATGGTCTGCCATATAAGTATGGCCGGAACTTACTGATGGCCCATATAACCGCCAGGCATTCCTTTTCTGTAGCTGAGTAATTTGTCTCGGCTTTCGATAAGGTACGGCTTGCGTACGCAATGACTTTTTCTTCGCCATTCTGCCACTGAATAAGTATGGCACCGAGACCAACGTTATTCGCGTCGGTGTGGATCTCCGTTTCGGCATTTTCATCAAAATGGGCAAGTATAGGAGGTCTCTGCAAACGCCGTCGTAGTTCAGAGAAGGCGTCTTCTTGTTCTTTCTCCCACACAAAAGGGACATCTTCTTTTTTCAGTCGCATGAGTGGTTCGGCAATTTTAGAAAAATTTTCTACGAAACGCCTGTCGTAGGCACACAGTCCCAGGAAACCTCTAATACCTTTTTTGTCTCTTGGCTTCGGAAACATTTCTACTGCAGTGATCTTCTCGGGATCGGGGCGGACGCCTTCAGCACTGACAATGTGTCCGAGAAATCGGAGCTCGCGAATGCCGAAGTGGCATTTTTCGGGTTTTATGGTCAATCCCGCCGTGCGAATAGCATCCAGAACTGCTCTCAGTCACTGCACGTGCTGCTCGAATGTAGTGGAGAAGACCACCACATCATCAAGGTTGACGAGGCACGACTGCCATTTCATTTCGGAGAGAACAGTGTCCATCATCCGCTGGAATGTGGCTGGCGCAGAACACAGACCTAATGGAAACACCTTAAACTCGTATAAACCATCCGGTGTCACAAATGCCATTTTTTCGCGATCTCGCTCGTCCACTTCTATCTGCCAGTATCCGCTTTTGAGATCCAGAGAAGAGAAGAAGTAAGCATTGCGTAGTTTGTCCAAGGTGTCGTCGATGTGGGGGAGTGGATAAACATCCCGCTTCGTGACGAGGTTGAGTTTCCTGTAGTCAACACAAAATCGTAGGGTGTTATCCTTCTTTTTGACTAGGACTACTGTAGATGCCCACGGACTGTTGGATGGCTGTATTACATCGTCCTTGAGCATTTCCTGTACTTGACTTCTTATCTCTTCTCTTTCCTTTGGAGCTACTCGGTACGGGTGTTGGCGAACTGGTCTTGCAGGTTCTTCGACCACCATGCGGTGTTTTGCGACGGGAGTACGACGGACTTTCGATGAAGTCGAAAAGCATTCTGCAAACTCTGTGACCAAGTTCACAATCTCATCTATTTGTAGTGATGACAGCTCTCGGTCAATGTCGATAGAGGTAAGGACACTGTCTAAGGTGGCAGAAGCTGGTGATGCTGCATCGAGGGTTGACACATCCGCAAATTGTGCATAGTCATGAAGAGACGCTATGGCTGTTCCCTTCGCCACTTTTTGTGCCTCATTGCCAAAGTTAGTCAAAAGGACGTCCGCATATCTGTTACGCAGGTGAACTAGGCCTCTTGCCACGCATATTTACTTTTCCAGTAGCAGCCCGATATTTCCGTCTGCAAGTCCCTCATAGTCACGAAATACGTCGCTCTTTACAACGACAGTCATAATGCACCGTGCCGGCACCGTCACGTCTTCATCCACAATACGGAGAGAGGAAATATGTGGCTGTTCTGTGTCGGAAATGGTAACAGCATTTTCTGTGGAAAACAACACGCGTGATTCTTGCAAGTCGATAATTGCGCCATTCGTTCGCAAAAAGTCCATGCCCAGTATCAGATCACGGGAACACTCAGGGAGAACAATAAAGCTGCTGACGTATGCAAAGCCTCTAATTCCGATTCTTGCTGTGCACATTCCTACGGGGTCGACTAAGTGTCCCCCCGCTGTACGTATTGGAGATCCGGTCCAATGGGTCAATACCTTTTTCAATTTTCTGGCGAATACACTGCTAATAACTGAATAGTCTGCAGCAGTGTCTATCAACGCAGTCACTTCGAAGTCGTCGATGATGACGCGCAACTCGGAAGTAACGGCGTCATCACTGCACTTGTCCGTCGTTTCGTCACTGCCGTCGTCTTTATTTATTTATTTATTTATTTATTTCAGATACCCTCATGGCCCACAGGGCATTATTGAGGGGAGTGGTACACACATTTCAATAAATTTGTACAAAAGGAGACAACGCATATATATAAAACATATATATACATATACCGGAACAAATACATAATTCACAACCCGGAACATGAAGTGAGTTCAAAATTATACAATTACTAAGAAACGCTAAGTCACGCACAGAAAAGTCGAAAATTGCAAAACACCACCATTAGCACAAACATGAACACAGCAAATCTGGGGGGAAAATACAGAAGGATGCGTATGATAACGAGAAAAATGCAAATGGAACCAAAGCTATGGCAAGCAATAATATGTTGATAATTTCTTCTTAAATTCATCAAAATCTTTTGAAAGTGCAATATCCCATGGTAGCTGATTCCAGTCCAACGATGTTTTTGGAATGAAAGAATTCCTGCAGGATGTTGTACGGCACTGTGAAACACCAACTTTGCATGGATGATCTAAGCGGGATGAAACATATGTTGGCGGCGTGAGTACTGTATCTTTAAGGGTGGAATTCATGTGGTAAATTTTAAAAAACAGACACAGGCGTGATATTTTTCTGCGCGTTGAGAGAGGGGTTAGTGACAATGTGTTTTTCATTTCTGTGACGCTGGACAAACGATCATAGTTACGAAAGATGAAACGGGCTGCTCTGTTCTGTAAGGCTTCGAGGGCGTCGATAAGAGAGTTAGTGAAAGGGTCCCATACTGAGCTAGCATATTCTAATTTGGAGCGGACAAGCGATTTGTACAGAAGAAGTTTAACAGGTGTCGGGGCTAAGGAAAAATTCCGTTTCAGATATCCAAGCATGCGGTTAGCGGACGCGATGATAGAAATGATATGTGCCTTCCAAGCTAGGTTTGACGTTATAATGACACCGAGGTATTTGTAAGATGTTACCGGTGTTAGTAGGGAAGAACAAATAGTGTAGGGAGCGGGGCACGGATTGACGCGACGCGAAAAACGCATTACTTTGCATTTAGTATCGTTAAGTGTCATCTTCCATTGTGAACACCAGTTAGATATAGTAGCTAAGTCTTCCTGGAGTAGTACAGTGTCATTAGTATTTTTTATTTCCCGGTAAACCACACAGTCATCCACAAAAAGTCGCACTGTGGATGTTACGTTGTTAGGCAAGTCATTAATATATACCAGAAAGAGCAAGGGACCGATAACAGAACCTTGTGGGACGCCTGAGGTCACAGATACCGGTGATGAGTTAATGCCGTTAGCGTGCACGTACTGGAACCTGTTAGACAAAAAGCATTCAATCCATCGTAGTACATTTTGGTCGATGTTAAGTTTACTTAGTTTGTGAAGAAGCAAGCTGTGAGAGACTTTGTCGAATGCTTTGGAAAAATCTAAATAGATGCAGTCAACCTCACTGCCACGATCAAGTATGAAGTTAATATCATTTGTAAAATTTATTAGCTGTGTTTCACAAGAAAAGTGTTTTCTAAATCCATGCTGCGCATGAGTAAAAAAGGATGATGACTCAAGAAAGTTTGCTAGGGATGACAAGATTACATGTTCCATTATCTTGCAAGGAATGCTGGTTAGTGATACTGGCCGATAGTTGAGTGATAGGTGCTTGTCGCCTGATTTATGGAGTGGAACTACCTTATCCAATTTCCAGTCGTCTGGGAGGTCACAAGTTTGAAGGGATTGCTCAAATATTTTCGATAGTATGATGGAAGAATATACTTTAGTGTTTTTCAGGATTTTAGTGCTGATATTATCGGGACCACATGAAGAGGATAACTTTAAACGATCTATGATACTTATAATGCCTTCAAAGTCAAAACGAGTGGGATCCATAGGAAATATGATATCGGGAGTATAGTCCGGTGGTGATGCGCTAAAAGGGACAGAAAATGCATTAGCAAAAGTCTCGTTAAGTACATTAGCACTATCACTGTTAGGGATGGGATTTGATTGAGAATCCAGGAGAGAGATTGATGGCTGATCTGACCCATTAACAACGTTCCAGAATTTTTTAGTATCAGTTAAAAGAAATGATGGCAGTGTGACATTAAAGAAATGTTGTTTAGCATCTTTTAACGATTTTTTATAAGTGCCAACTGCGGCTCTTAGAGCTGACCAATGCTCCGATCTTCCGGACGACCGCGCCCTGACATATAACCGCCTTTTTCTGTTCCCGAGGCGTTTTAAGGAACGAGTGAACCATGGGGACCTACGATTAGTCGTGATTATTTTACGAGGGACGTGCAATTCGATTAAATCATGCAGTTTTTCTTTAAACATGCACCAGTTGTCGTTAACAGATCGTTCGGCAAATGCCAGGACGAAATCGTCGAGAAAAAACTGGAGGCCATCATTAATTGAAGAAAAATTTGCTTTAGCATAATTGTAAATGGTTTTCGTTTTATTTGGCGTTTTATTCGACGGTAAATTCAACGTGATGTGCAGTAAACAATGATCACTTAAGCCTGGCAAGTATTTTACCTGGAAAACAAAATCTGGGGCTCTCGTTAGCAAAAGGTCTAATACGTTAGAACTGGTAGCTGTCGTCCTTGTCGGCTGAGTAACCATTTGTGTTAGCGAGGAGAAGGAGCAGAGGGCTGAAAAACCTGCCGACTCGGAAGATCCGTCACAGTCCACTGCAGGGCTAGACCAGTTAATGTTCGGGAAGTTGAAATCACCAAAAATAAAGATAGGACGACCAGGAAACTTTGTTTGAATTATGTTCAGAATATCATGAAGGTCGTTAGAAAAGCCGACGGGCGTAGATGGTGCGCGGTAGCATGCACAAAATAATAGAGCTTTATGGTTAATTGTTACCTGTACACATTTGAACTCCAGTGTAGTATCAACACTAACTTCAAAGCATTCTAGATTGTCGGACACAGCGATTAATACACCACCGCCGCGACCAAAAGAACGGTCACAGCGAAATACACGGTAACGCTTTTCCGTTGAAAATATTTCATTATTATGCCCAGTTTCATTGAGCCAAGTTTCTGTTAGTACAATGATGTCAGCTGCTGTAGTATCGGCCGTGCAAGATAAACTATCACGATTGCCAATGACACTGCGTATATTAGTAAAAAGAACTGAGACGTTATGTGGTGCTTGCGCAGGTCGGTGCTCATGTTCGTTGAGCTATCTAGGAGACAAAGGACCAGAGTTAGTTACAACACGTTTTTCATTTTTTTCTTGAACGCTATCAGTTATAGGGCAGTAGGTATAGCATTTTTTCTTCAGAATAAGCTTGTTAAAACGAAGACTAAACGGTTCACCGGGCTCAGTTTGCTTTGCGAATTCAGCAAGCTTTTTTCGTGCATGCCTGGTGTCCGGAGCAAAATCTTCATTAATCGAGAAATCGGACTCTTTTAGCTTGCTTTTTGCGCCCATGACCTGTTCTTTAGTTTTGTAGTGCGTGAATTTCACAATTATTGGTCGCTTTTTCCCCGTTACAGCCTTACCGATCCTGTGCGCGCGTTCAATGTCCAGTTCGGCTAAGGTTAAGGACATGTTCTTTTGAACAATACCTCTTATTCTTTCCTCCGATTCCGCCCATGTTTCATTGCGTCCCTCTGGAACATTATAAAATACAATATTGTTTCTACGAGACCTATCCTCAAGGTCATTTAAACGGATTTTTAGTACCTCACTTTGAGCTAATGCTCTTTCAGCACTTTCGCTCACTGTGGTCATGTCCTCCCGAACTGCGTTGAGCAACTGCAATTTATTTTCAACAGCGTTAAGGCGGGCGGAGATTTCTGTAATGTTTTTACTTAGTTCCTTCTGATTTGCTGTAAGGCTTTGCAGGGAATCAATTATGCGCGCCTGTCATTGTTCTATGTTGGCGGAACGGTCCCGAAGATCATGAAGCAGCGTTAAAACAGAACTGTCATCACCTGAAGCTTTCGCGGATTTATTAGAATTCGGCCCGGGATTCAGCTCGACATCCCCGGACAGCAACGTTTTCATCACGAAGAAACACTCATGCACATGGTTCAAAAGCAGCTGTGGGCATGGGAACACGACAAGGAACGCGTTATCTGAGTGTTTAGAAGATGTGTAACAATCCTGCAACAGGCAGAAGCGGAAGATATTTGTCAGCCGCATTGTAGCGTTGTTCCCATGCCCACTGAACTGCTGCGGACGGTGCCAGTAGTTTAAGTAGAGCGGGGGCGTTGATGTCGATGGTGATGCAGTAGACCGTCCAGGGAGAGTCACAGGAACTGGCGCTGGCGTGGCAACTCGTGGATCGGCGGAGGATGCGTCACTTGGCGCTGGGTTTTCAGTGTGCAACACGTGTGGCAAAGCGCCATTGCAGCACCGATAAGGCGCCGAAGCGGTGCTTGGGCTGGATGCTGTCACGAGCTGAAACAGGCAGAAGCGGAAGATATTTGTCAGCCGCATTGTAGCGTTGTTCCCATGCCCACTGAACTGCTGCGGACGGTGCCAGTAGTTTAAGTAGAGCGGGGGCGTTGATGTCGATGGTGATGCAGTAGACCGTCCAGAGAGAGTCACAGGAACTGGCGCTGGCGTGGCGACTCGTGGATCGGCGGAGGATGCGTCACTTGGCGCTGGGTTTTCAGTGTGCAACACGTGTGGCAAAGCGCCATTGCAGCACCGATAAGGCGCCGAAGCGGTGCTTGAGCTGGATGCTGTCACGAGCTGAAACAGGCAGAAGCGGAAGATATTTGTCAGCCGCATTGTAGCGTTGTTCCCATGCCCACTCATCGTCGGATTGGCGATGGAGGGCCTTCGGTGTACCGGGCGTCAGCGGCCTTGCCTCCACAGGTCGCTGGCTCTAGTTTTCCCGTCGCGGTCTTTGGGAGCGACGCCTCGGTGAAATGGAAGCGGGACGCGGACTGGGCGACCTATAACGCGTAGGCGCTGCTGATCGAGGTTGGTGTTGCTGGGGATTCCGAACAGTTTGGCGCGTAGATAAAAATGCCTCAATCTCATAAGGGCGCTCACCGTTTCGATGGCAAGGCGCCTTCACAGAGAAGCCACGCAGTCCTACTCGGCGATACTGGCATTCCCGGTATAGGTGACCAGCCTCTTCACAGTGGTAGCAGAGGGGACGCCGGTCTGCAGTGCGCCATACATCGCTTTTACGAGGGCTTCCTTCTGGCATGGGCTGCACATTGCGAGGAAGTACCTGGGGTATTGTGGCCGTTCGTCCAAAGTCGGCGCGTCCTAGGTCCTGACGTAAAGCTTGGGCGTACGATATCCGCGGCTGACGCTCTGGCTGTGCGTGGGGCCGTACCTGAGGCTCTGGCTCACAAATTACTTGCCGGACTTCGCGTATGACATCAGCAAGTGAGGACACCGCAGGAGGGCTTTGGGCCTGCTGCAGTTTCTGCAGCTCTTCTTCCCTGACGACGGACCTCACCACTTCGCGTAGGATGTCCATGTTCTTGGGGAGGGCTCCTGACCCAACGTCAAATGATGCGACGCATACATCTTTGTTGTACTGCCTCGCACTTAGCTGCAGCGTCTTCTCCATCGTCGTCGCCTCTGATCGAAATTCGGCTACAGTGCGGGGCGGATTACGAACCAGGCCTGCAAAGAGTTCCTGTTTCACACCGCGCATTAGGTGCCGCAATTTCTTGTCCTCAGCCATGTTTGGGTCGGCTCGGCGGAAGAGGTGGGTCATATCTTCAATATACGTGGTCACACTTTCGTTGTTCCGCTGGTTCCTCGCCTGAAGAGCGGCTTCTGCCCTCTCTCTGCGGTCCGTGCTCGGGTACGTAGCTAACAGCTCTCGTCGGAAGTCGTTCCACGATGACAACGACGCTTCGTGCTTTTGAAACCACGTGCGTGCAGATTCCTCCAGTGCGAAGTACACATACCGGAGTTTCTTAGCCTCGTCCCAACCGTTACACCTGGCGACACGCTCGAAGTTTTCGAGCCAGTGCTCGGCATCCTCGAATGTGTCTCCGTGAAAGGATTCTGGCGTCCCAGGTGAGTCAACGACGACGTGAGGAGGGATTACTTGGGTAGCCATCGCACTGGTACCTAGGCTGACTGCCGCCGCTTCCCTTGGTGAATCGGCGAGAGGACCAAACTCGGGGGCCTCACCTCGTATGCGGCGGCTCGTGCGTTGGTAGACAGGCGTTAATTCAGTTGGCTCCAAACTTCGGGGATCCGGGCTACCTTCCCTGGCGTATGTGGGGCTTGGAATCATACCCCGCACCTCCACCAGATATGTAACCAACAGTTACAACAGCCGTTTCTAGGAAAACTAATTAATTCTGAGCGAACCTGTGCCCGTCAACAAAACCCGACTGAATACTCAACAGCAACAACGAAACGTTCCTCGAGCTACGCTTCTTCGAACGTCGTTCTCCTCTTTGTCGCCTCCTGTCGCGTGCGAATCGTCCGGTTCTCGCGCACGAGCCGCCCGCCTGTCAGCACCGGCCGAGCGTTGCCATGCGGTGCTTTGCTTGCTGCTCGCGGTGTGGCGGCTACGGAGTTGGTATATGTCGGTCGTCTTTTACTTCTCGCAATGCTGGCGGCAATATATATATATATATATATATATATATATTACGAAATCATCGAGAGATGCTCAAGAGACGGGCCGCCGTGAGATCGAAGATGAAGTGGGTCTGTGCTCTTGGCGCGAGCTAGTGTTGGCCTGGTTGTCTGGCTCCAGTGTAAATAGCCTGTAAATAGCCTCTTTAGTCCCTGTCTTTCCGCACATAACATTCTTGTGGAGGTTAGCGATCCCCGTCCTCACTACGAAATTCGGAAGTGGTCGGTATATCTAGCTTGTCACAATGCCTCCCGGTGACGAGACCGCCTCTGCAACGGCTTCGGCTTGCCCGACTGCCCCAATCATCACGGTTGCCCAACAGCGTGACCATGGTTGTTCTCTGGCCTGGAGGGACAGGACGCTGACGAATGAATCAAGCTCTATGAACACGCCAGTGCTACTAACAGGTGGGGCCCAACGATTTTGCTAGAATATGTCACTCTTATCTCGGCGGCACCACACGCGTTTGGCACCAAAGGCATGACGCCGAGAGAACCAGTTGGGACAGTTTCAAAGAAAAGCTACGGGAACTGTTCGGCGACCCCAGTGGGCGCAAGGTTGCCGCAAGAAGGGCTCTTGCGTTTCGTGTTCAGACATCTACAGAGTCGTACGTTTCATGCATCCTCGACGCCTTAGCTTTATGCCACAAAGCTGACGATGCTATGTCTGAAGCAGATAAAGTGGCACATGTGCTAAAAGGCATTGCCGACAACGCTTTCAATTTGCTTGTTTTCGGCAACGCCTCGACTATCGACACCATCATAAAAGAATGCCGTCACCTCGAACAGCTAAGAGCCGCGGTATCACACACCACATCACGCGGCTACCAAACACTGCTGCTACGTCGACATGTGACGGTCGACAGCGTCACACCACCACCTACGACGTAACCCGTATTGTTCGCCGCGAGCTCGAGGCCGTCTGTTCGCCAGCTTTCTCCGCGACGCCTCCCGATCCGCCAGCAACAACGATTGCGATGATTCAGGCTGTCGTCAGGCAGGAATTTGAGAACATGGGTCTGAACTACGTGTGTTCAATGTCTCAAGCCAGCATTCCCCAGTTCTCTAGCGGCCCTCCTCGTCCCCGGCAGTCCTTTTCTTCCAAATCTCGCCGCAAGCCGTTGGAATGGCGTAACCCTGATGTCAGACCGATCTGCTTCCAGTGCTGTCGCATCGGCCACATCGCTCGTCACTGCCGCAACCGATGGCCACCACCTCCTCGAACATACGCCGCCGCTTATTCCGACACCTTTGGACCTTCTGTTCCCTATGCCACCTGCCATGAACCCACTGCCACGGATGCTCCTGCTCCGAACCTTCGCTACAGCCGCTCGCCCTCACCTCGAAGCCATCAGTCTCGTACGCCCCAGCCCCATCGTTTCTCTTCGCTACTTATGGCTTCCCAGATCCAGCCGGAAAACTAGGCACTGCAGCTTCTGGAGGTGAAGCTGCGCTGTCGACCCTGCCCTCAAATCCTCTGCTCACGTTACCCACGAAGCAAAACCTTCTTCACGTTGACGTTGACGGCTATCCTGTCACGGCACTCATCGATACAGGAGCACACCTTTGTATTATGAATGCTGCCTTCCGACGACGTCTGAACAAGCTCCCACCCCAGCGTCCGCACTCGTTGTCGGCGTTGCGGATAGCGGTAGTGTGCCTACCATCGACATGTGTACGGCACGTGCCAGAATCACCGGCCGCCACATTCCTGTCCTCTTCACCGTGACTGCTCATTGCCCCCATGACCTCATTCTGGTCCTCGATTTTCACTCCGCGCATTCTGCTCTTATTGACTGCTCTTCCAGTACCCTTCGCCTTGAGTTGCCGATGCTCGCAGAACCTCCTGACGCACCCCAGTGGCGCTTACGCCCCATCGGCTTTCTTCGCTTGCCGCCAAAGTCAGTAGCCTATATTGAACTGTTGTCTTCCCCACCAGTTCCTGATGGCGAGTACCTCGTCTCTCCTCTGCCTGACATTCCCCTTTATTATGAAGTTACCGTGCCTCACAGTAAACTTACTGTTACTGCGAACCGCACTCGCATGCCTATCTTTAACTTTGGATTGGCAAAGCAAATTCTGCCACCTTTGCCACCGTTGATTGTCTCGGCGACCATCTCGTGACCATCATGCTAAGCTCCCGAGACCGATGGTTCTCGGGAGCTTAGCATGCCCTTCGCGCCAGCCTCGGGCGCCCGTCCGAACTTAAAGAAAAATTGCGACGTACCTGTCCTCTGCGCAGGCTGAATACCTTTGCCGAGCATTATCGTCCTACCGAGATATTTTCGACTTCGACGATCGCTATTTAGGCCAGAAGCTCGCGGTCAAGCATCGGATTCTTACTGGCCATGCTACGCCTATTCACCGACGACCGTATTAAGTTTCTGGGTCGGAACGCCGAGTAATTCAAAGGGAAGTGAACAAAATGCTAGATAAGAACATCATTGAGCCTTCTTCGAGTGCCTGAGCGTCACCTGTGGTGCTGGTTAAGAAGAAGGACGACACGTGGCGCTTCTGTGTAGACTACCGCCATCTGAACAACATTACTGAGGACGTCTACCCACTCCCACGTATAGACGGTGCCCTTGACTGGCTCCACGGTTCCAGCTATTTCTCTTCTATTGATCTTCTTCCTGCATACTGGCAGATTGCTGTTGACGATATGGACAGAGAAAAAACCGCGTTCATCACACCTGACGGCCTATACCAATGTAATGTAATGCCGTTTGGATTATGCAACGCCCCTGCCACCTTTGAGCGTATGATGGACTCCTTCCTCCGAGGTTTCAAATGGTCCACGTGTCTCTGCTACCTCGACGACGTCATCGTCGTCTCGCCAACGTTCGACACTCACCTTGAGCGTCTAACAACTATACTTGACGTATTTCAAAAGGTGAAGCTGCAACTTAACTCGTCCAAATGTCGTTTTGGCCGCTGCCAAATTACTCTTTTGGGCCATCTCGTTGAAGCTTCCGGAGTACAGCCTGATCCCGACAAAACTCGCGCTGTGAGAGGCTTCCCGTTCGAAGTTTTGTAGGGCTATGCTCGTACTTTCATCGTTTTGTTCAAGATTTTGCGGCAATTGCTAGACCCCTCACTAAACTTTTGAAGAAAGTCGTACAATTCTCGTGGGGTACTTCAGAAGCCGCCGCCTTCTCTCGTGTCGTCACTCTTCTCACCTCACCACCCATTCTCGCCCACTTCGACCCTGATGCCCCTACAGAATTGCCCACAGAAGCCAGCATTCATGGCGTAGGTGCCGTCATATCCCAGCGTCAGCGCGGCCAGGATGGCATTATTGCTTATGCGAGCCGCCTTCTAACACCATCGGAGAGCAACCATTCCATTACGGAACGAGAATTCCTTGCTGTTGCCTGGGCGGTTGCGAAGTTCCGTCCTTACCTCTACGGTCGCCCCTTTTCCGTAGTCACGGACCAACATGCTATCTGCTGGCTCTCATCGCTAAAAGATCCTACAGGCAGGATTGGTCGATAAGCTTTGAGGCTACAAGAATTTTCATATTCCGTGGTGTACAAGTCTGGTCGCCTGCACCAAGACGCTGACAGCTTGTCGCGTTACCCTGTTGAGGACTCTGACCCCTCCAATATTGTCAGTGCTGCTTGCGTATTCTCTGTACCACAGTTGTTTCGTTTCGCCGACGAGCAACGTCTTGACGCCTACATCAGAGAATCACCGACCGTTTTGAATACTCTCCAGCCAATGCTACTCGACGCCTCTTCATCCTCCGCGACGGTACTCTGTACCGTAGTAACCTTCATCCGGACGGCGCTGAGTTCCTGCTTGTAATACCTAAACACCTCCGCTCCACCGTTCTAGAAGAGCTCCGCGACGCACCAACGGCAGGACACCTCGGCGTATCTCGAACCTATGACCGTGTACGTCGCCTGTTTTTCTGGCCGGGCCTTGCCCGTTCCGTACGACGTTACGTCGCAGGTTGTGAACTTTGCCAACGACGCAAGAAGCCTTCCCAGCTCCCCGCTGGTTACCTGCAGCCGCTCGACATCCCTACCGAGCCCTTCCATCGTGTCGGCTTAGACCTTCTCGACCCATTTCCGGAATTTACATCAGGAAACAAGTGGGTTGCAGTCGCGGCGGACTACGCGATCCGCTATGCGGTAACCCGCGCTCTTCCGACCAGTCGCGCAACTGATGTTGCGGACTTCTTCCTACATGATATCATTTTGATGCATGGTGCTCCTCGCCAATTGCTAACAGACCGTGGCAGTACATTTTTGGCCAAAGTCATTGACGATATCATGCCTGCCTGCTCAATACAACATAAATTTACCACCTGCTACCAACTTCAAACGAACGGCCTCACTGAGTGCTTGAACCGCAACCTTACAGATATGCTTGCCAAATACATTTCAGAGAACCACCGTTACTGGGATCTGGCTCTACCTTACATTAACATTGCGTACAACTCTTCCCGTCTCGAAACTGCAGGCTTTTCTCCGTTTTAACTCTTGTATGGCCGAGAAACGACGCTACCACTGGACACTGCGCTTCCGTCCACCACAGCTTCAACTAGCGATTATGCCCGTGATGCAATCGCCTAAGCTGACCATGCTCGCCAGCTTGCGCGCGCTTGTCTACAAGTGTTTCAAGAGAAACAGAAAAAACGCTGCGACCTCCGTCACCGTGATGCCCATTTCGTGCCCGGCACTTTCGTGTTGCTTTGGTCACCATCGCGTAAAGTTGGCCTCTGTGAAAAACTGCTTTCTTCTTACACAGGCCCATATCGCATGCTCCACCAAGTGACCGATGTCACCTAGGAAATCGTTCTAGCCACGCCCACTACATCCTCCACTGTGACAACCTGTGACATTGTCCACGTCGCCCGACTCAAGCCACAAAACTCTCCACGCGCCTTGGATATTGAACAGCACCCTGACGGCGCTCTTGCCGCCGGGGGGGGGGGGGGGGGGGAGGGTGTAGTATTACGATATCATCGAGAGATGCTCAAGAGACGAGCCGCCGCGAGAACGACGATGAAGTTGGTCTGTGCCCTTGGCGCGAGCGAGTGTCGGCATGGCTGTCATGCTCCAGTGTAAATAGCCCGTAAATAGCCTCTTTCGTCTGTGCCTTTCCACACTGATCAATATATTACGGCAAAGCGGTATATAGCGAGGCTCCAGGAATTCTCTGCCTTAGGGCGCTATGAATCACTGATTCATAGCGCCCTAAGGCCGGGACCAGAAGGCCGGGACCAGAAGGCCGGGACCCTAGTTATATAGCGCTTTGCGGTAACACGCGCACACACACACACACACACACACACACACACACACACACACACACACACACACACACACACACACACACACACACACACACACACACACACACGCACACGCACACGCACACACATACACACACGCACACACATACACACACGCACACGCACACGCACACGCACACACGCACACACGCACACACGCACACACACACACACACACGCGCGCGCGAGGGTTGATCCAGAAATAATGTGCCCAAAGAGCTCCAGCCACACGGGAACGCGCGATTTCACGGGAAGTGAAATCCGGCAACACTGCTCCGTGCCGCTGTTCCCCCACTCTCGATTCCCTCCGGCCGTGCTTCGGTGCGCAGCTCATTCCTGGCTCAGCAGCCGTTCGATGCGGGTTTCCATTGCTGATCCCGCCAGGTGCAAGATTCGTTCCGTAGTTCGCTTTTTGCACGCCGAAGGCACTCCACTAGTGAATATTCATCGTCAGCTGGCAAAGGTGTATGGCGACAAGTGTATATTCGTTCAACATGTCCAAAAGTGGTGTAGGGAGTCCAGTGCTGGTTGGAAGGAAGTCCACGATGAAAACGAATTGGAAGACCGTCAGTGTCGGAGGCGGTTATCGAGATGGTCCAACGCGAAGTGCATCAGAACAGGAGGATCACTGTCCGTGAACTTGTTGCTCAGATTCCTCGGAGTTCTTACGGTACAGTGGAAAGGGCATTGAAAAATTTGGCTATCACAAGTGTTGTGCTCGATGGGTACCACGGCTATTAACACCAGACCACAAGAAGAAACGCATTGACTGTGCTCGCCAGTTTCTTCAAAATTGTAAAGAAGATAAGGAAGGATTGTTGGACTCCATTTTTATGGGAAACAAAAAGTGGGTGTTTCATTTCACTCCTGATATGAAATAAAAATCCAAAGAGTGGCGTCACCGAGAGTCACCAGTCGCAAAGAAGTTCAAACTCCTTCTGCTGGAAGTTTGAACATCAGGGAGGGTTGTTGAACTCCATTGTTAAGGGAGACAAAACGTGGGTGTTTCATTTCACTCCCGAAACGAAACAAAAATCGAAACGGTGGCTCAGACTCATGCATGACCACTATTTTTTGAGATCGTAAAGGGATACTGCTGATTAATTTCATGGAACGTGGGGCAGCAATCAACTCCGACAGTTATAGTGCAACACTAAGAAAACTCAGGCGAGCTATCCAGAACCGCCGGCGAGGACGACTGGTAGCCGGTGTAACGACAGGACAACGCCCGACCTCACGTCACCCGGCAAACCCAGGAACTTTTGACAAACTTTGGTTGGACTGTCATGCCCCACCCACCATACAGTCCAGACCTCGCGTCTAGTGATTATCACTTGTTCCCCAAGTTAAAGGAACATTCGAGTGGACAACGCTTCCGGAGCGACGATGAAGTTAAAGAAGAGGTGAAATGCTTCCTCAGCGGGTTGGCGGCGGAGTTCTACGACATTGAGATACCGAAATTGGAGCATCGTCTAGAAAAATGCGTAGAAAAACATGGCGATTATATAGAAAAATAGAGAAATGTTTCGTCTTGCCAATTATGCAAATTTTTATGCGCATAAACAATTTTGTCTATTTCTAAAATTGATGGGAACCTCAGTTCTGGCTCAACACTTATATTATATATATATATATATTGAACGGAAGAAGTGCGCCGTGCAGAGATCCGCGGCCGGATCGCCAGCGCTACTGAAGTGGGGCTCGGGCTCGACGCTGTTTTTGGTGTGACTGGCTAAGCCTACGCTGTTGCGTCTTCCTGTCGGCGTCCTTCGTGTCGTCCACAGCCGTGTCAGACTTCTTTGCCATAATTGGTGGACGTTAGGGGTACCCTGTAATCCTGGACTTGCGCAGCCGGACTCTCCCTGCCATCATGACCACCGAAAGCGCCACGAGCTTAGCACCACCTGCTCCCCAGTCCTCCGTATGCCCCGGCACACTCCGTCAGCGGGACCCTCCCACCTTCAGCGGCACTGACGACCACGACGTTGATGACTGGCTCTCATCATACGAACGCGTCAGTCTGAAGAAATGGGACGGCATCACGAATTGGACCACCGTCCCTTTTTACCTCACCGGAACTGCCCACTTGTGGTTTCGGAACCACGAAAGCCAAGTCTCAAGCTGGACGGTGTTCAAGACAAAGTTCAGCGAGGTCTTCGGTCGCCCTGCTGTTCAAAAGCTTCGCGCCGAACAGCGTCTGCAGTCGCGCTCCGAGAAGCATGGTGAGACATTTAGCAGCTACATCGAAGATGTCATCGATCTCTGTAAATGCTTCGATGCATCCATGACTGAGGGAAACAAAATCAAGCATATAATGAAGGGTATCGACGAGGACGTGTTTTAGATGCTTATTTGAAAGAGCCCCTCTATTGTTGCCCAAGTTATTGAACTGTGCCAAAGCTATGACGCGCTCCACCGTCAACACCTCCTCATCCGCCATCCTGTTCCCGATCAGCAGAAATCGTTGTCCGGCTTGACCTCTCCTATTCAAGATTCCACCCCCCTATCGCAGATCAAGGCTTTCGTCCGGGAAGAAGTTGCTCGCCAGCTCTCCCTCATCTCCAACCCGCCGGAGTCAAGTTCGTGCCTTAGTCCGACCCTAGGACACGTAATAGAAGAACAAGTGCCCGAGGTCCTTCCTCTGGACCGGACGCCTCAACTCGCCGCCCCATAGTCTTACGCCGACGCCGTCGCACGAACACGACCACCGACCTTCCGGGCTCCACTTCCGATGCCTAGCCCTGTTTTTACCTCCACGCCGCTACGACCTCCAGTTCATCGAGTAATTAATCCCTGGCGCACAGCGGACAATCGACCCATCTTCTATTCGTGCGGTATTCCCGGACACGTTGCACGCCTGTGCCGCCGTCGTCCACTTCATCCACGTGACGACCCACGCACAGCCACGCACGTCCATCCGTTGTGTTAAGCTCCAGACCGCGATGTACCCCTTCCCCGCCCAAGCCTTCGCCAAGCTTCTGACCGCCGTTCTCCTTCTCGTCGTCGTTGCTCCCCGATGGATCGACGTCCGTCTACCGCTGACACGGAAAACTAAGTGGCGCGGTTCCCGAGGTAAGCACTGCGTCATCGCCGCAACGCTTAAGCCCTCTTCTTTCGCCGCCCAACGTTATTGATGTCGCTGTTGAAAGTGTATGTATGTGCTTGCCGTAATTCACACAGGTGCCGCCGTATCTGTGATTGCCGAAAAACTATGCCGCTCAGTACGAAAAGGCACGACGCCTTTCTTCGGTCCTTTACTCCGCACGGCCACAGCACGTCCAGCCGGTGGCTACGTGCACCGCCAGACTTGAAATTCAAGGAGTGCTCTACACAGTCGAGTTCGTCGTTCTTCCCCACTGCTCCCACGATATTTTTTATTATTTATTTATAGATGCTGCGTTCTGAAATCAGATCATAGAAGGGTGGGTATACATAGAAATATGCAAGCATGTAAACACATACAAAATTCATCAGATATACAGGCATTTTTCAAACATTGGTGAAGAATACATAACATACAAGCAAATAACGCACACAAATTCATAACCTTTGCAAGCAATTTTCAAACATTGATAAGGAATTCTGGGTCACAATGTCATAAGTAAGATTATTCCAGTGTGTTATTGTCCTAGGAAAAAAAGATTATTTGAAAGAGTTATTCCGTGCGTTCATTGGGATTATTGATAAAGCATGCCTTCGTCTCGTGTTATAACCTGATGAGTAAGTAAAGAACTTGTAAGTGTTAACGTTATAATGGCCGTTTACAAGTTGAAAGAGGAACTTTAATCGGCAGATACGGTTGCGCACAGTCACCGGGGGTAATCCACTGCGTCTTACGAGCTCACCAACAGATGCACGGTCGTATGAATTAAAAACAAACCTAACTACCTTATGCTGTACACGTCCCAGTTTTTAAATGTTGGATAAAGTGAATGGGTCCCAAATAATTACGGCATATTCCAACGACGGACGAATGTAGGAATTGTACGCCAGTAAACGAACTCTAGACGTAAAAGATTTCAGTGAGCACCTCAACAAAAACAGTTTACACAAAGGATTTGCAATAACAGTATCTATGTGCTTCGTCCAGGAAAGCTCATCCATAGGCCCAGATATCTGCACTCTCTTACCTCTGATAGAGATACGTTGTCAACATTATATTCAAATTGAAGAGGTTTTTTCTTATGTGTGATTCTCAAAAACTGTTTTTTCAAACCTAATAGACATTTGCCATTGTTCGCACCAAGCAATGACCTTTGCCAGGTCATTATTTGGACGCACCTGATCACCAACAAAAGATATCTTTTTATGCAAAATACAGTCATCTGCATAAAGTTTCACGGAAAGTGAAAGTTCTGCAACTATGTCGTTAATAAATAACAGAAATAAAAGGGGTCCCAAAACGCATTCCTGGGGGACTCCAGACGCAACGTCTGCATTGTTAGGAGAAGTATTGTTTAAGGTGGCGAATTGGTGTCTTTTAGTAAGGTAGGCTCTGATCCAAGTAAGTATCTGTTCATATTTTATATAATATCGTAATTTATGAATTAATTTGTTATGTGACACCTTGTCAAATGTTTTACGAAAATGCATGAACACAATATCTGTTTGCTTTCCTTCATTAATCGCCTGTGCGAGATCGTGAACAGTCTCAACTAACTGAGTAGAAGCAGAAAACCTATGTCTGAAACCATGTAGGACACCTCTAATTACGTTGTGTTTTTCTAAGAAACCTAATATATGTTTATGAATTATATGCTCTAAATTTTTGCACGATGTAGATGTAAGAGATACTGGTCCGTAATTCTCCATGTGTGCTTTTTTCCCGGATTTATGTAAAGGTTCGATATCGGCCGTCCTCCAGTCATCCGGTAGGGAACCATCGCGTAAAGATCTGGCGAATACGACATACAGGTACTTAGCACACCATTCAGCATAACGCTTTAAAAACGCGTTTGGTACATTATCTGGTCCTGGTGACTTTTTAGTATCAACGTTCAATAGCAAATTAAAACCGCCGCTTTCAGAAATAACAACGTCATATACAACAGGAAGCGATATAGAAAAGTTGGGAAGGCAACCATTATCTTTGGTAAATACCGACTGGAAGAATTTGTTAAAAGCAGAAGAAACGATAGTCTTATCACGTACACATTTGCCGTCTATCGTGAACCCACTGGTGGAAGAACATTAAGGTGTGATTTCGCGTCAGAATCTCTCGGGAGGCGTTTTAATAAACGAAGGCAGGATCGTTCCATAATATTTTTCTTTGTCACAAATTATTTTATGTTTTAGTTGTTCTGAAGTGGCTTCCACAAAAGATTTTAAGGTTACATTTGTTCTTGATTTCGTTTTTAACTTTTTAAGCCTTCGCTGTAAGCGCAACGTCTCACGCGAAATCCATGGGTTACGGTGCACAGAAGATTTTGCAATTTTGGGAACAAAACGGTGGATACATTCAGAGACAATTCCCCTGAAGGAAAGTCATGAGTCATTTATATTGCAAGTGCTGTTTCTGAAGTCATCGAAGTACAATGCAAGCTTATCGAGAATAGATTCATCATCCGCACGAGAAAAATTGGGAAACGAATGAACACTGTTGTTGCGATCAGGGTAGACATTTGATAAGCTCAACAGGACAGCTTTGTGATCAGAAATCCCGTTTGTGACTTCTATTGAGCCTACGGCTCCCTGTACTCTCGAGAAATTATTTAGCATTTGCAGTAATTCAAACGTTAATACAATATCGAAGATTGTGTTATCAAAACTGTGAGTAGAATGCAATAAAAAGGTGTGCCAATCAATGTTTGGTAAATTAATGGCCCCTGCCAGTAGTATTCTGTCATACGATTTTACATGGCAGTGCATATATTCCCTAAAGTTTTCAAGTACTGCAACAGAAGAGTTTGCAAGCCTATAAAGAACGCCAAGGATGAAACGGGCCTTGTTGTATGCTTTGCAAAAGACAGCTTGAATATCTTGCGCATCAGGCATATTAAAAAGTTGTATTGATGATTTGTACAAAATGGCCACTCCTCCACCTCTTCTGTCGCGGTCACCCCGAAATACCTTATAGCCCTTGGGAACAAGCTCACTGCCAAATATTTCACTGCTCAACCACGTCTCCGTAAGCATGGTAACGTCTGCGTCATGCGAGAACAGCATGCCCTCAAGTTTCACAGCTTTATCGACGACGCTACGACAGTCAGTTTGAATGCAGGACTGGTCTCATTATGGTGTCATTTATGGTTCTTCGGGATTTTATATCGTTTGTTTTTTGCATTATCCCATCCAAAGATATCACCGTTACTGCTTAACTTGTCAAAAACCAGCTTAACTTTAGCACCATTATTCCTTTCCTCACTTTCCCATAATTTGTTTCTTACATCACGAATTCTTTTCGAGTAGCCTTCGCTGACTGTATATTTTGAACCTTTCAATTTCGGGCATGCCTTCATTATTAAAGTCTTCTCTCGGTAGTCATGTAGACTTATGAAGACAGGGCGATTCCTGTTTGATTTCCTACCTATTCGGCGGCATCTTTGCGTGCTCTTTATCGCAACTTTTCGCTAATAATGACCTTTGTTATTTTGTCCGTAAGTTCCGTCTCTGTTTCCTTTTCTTCTTCTTTTATGCCGTAAATAAGTAAGTTATTGCTACGGCTTCTATATTCCAAGTCGTCGGTTTTAGTTAACAGGTACGATACAGTGGCATCCAGCTTATGAATAGTTGACGTCATGTGCTCTACCTATTATTAAATTATTTTAGGTTAGGATTTTCTCTCCCGTCACCAAGCTATCATTGATTGCTGCCGTGCAGAAGTCACCTCCTCGCTTGGCAATGCTATATCTGATGACGTTTCGCTTTCCTGCACCAAGTTGTCCCTCATTGACGACATCCAAACACCTCCGCACGCATCCGTTCTGGCATCTGTATCTTGTTCCATTGCCTCCGACTCTACCGTACTCTTCACACCTTCCACTGCTTTCGTTCATCGCCACCTCTCACCCCTCCCAACTGCGCAGCTTGGCCTTCAAGCTAGTGCGACTCACCTTCCTGTATACAACCACTTCCCATTCCCGATTAAGTTGCTTCACGGTGAATCTCTCGGCATTGGGGAGCCTTACGACACCATTACCACGTTGGAACTTCCTATTGGATCGTCAGATGTCAACACCCTCTACTGTAGTCCGGTAACTGCCACATCGCCTGAATACGTTTTCAGCTACGTCATCGACAACGCTTAAACCACAAGCAACGCCATGACCTTCTCCGTCTCCTCGAGAAATTTCGCCCTGCTTTTGACAGCCATAACACTTTTCTGGGCCGAACGACGACTGTATGTCACCGAATTGACATCCGTTCTCACTCACCGCTGCGGCAGTGACCATACGGCGTATCGTCGACAGCACGACGCGTCATTGATGAGCAAGTAGGTGACATGCTAAAGCGTGGTGTCATTGAACCGTCCGACAGCCCATGGGCATCGCCAGTTGTTTTAGTTAAAAAGCAGGATGGCTCGATCCGCTTTTGCGTGGATTAGCGTCGCCTAAACAAAATAACGCGAAATGATGTTTATCCATTGCCGCGGATCGACGGCGCCTTAGACTGCTTACAAGGTGCAGAGTTCTTTTCCTCCCTCGATCTAAGCTCTGGTTGTTGGCATGCGCTTATGGCTGCACACGATAAGCCTAAAACTGCTTTCATCATACCAGATGGCCTATACAAATTTCGTGTGATCCCATTCGGACTTTGCAAAGCACCCGCGACTTTCAAGCGGATGACGGACACAATTCTTCGAGGTCTTCGGGTGCTAAGAATCTCTGTATACGGACAGGCTGCCATTGGCATCTGAACTTGGAAACGCTTAACGCTAGAACGTTGTCTAGTGAGGCAAGTCTAGCAGTGCTATTGGAGGAATTAGCGGGCATTAAATGGGATATAAGTCCAGCAGTGTGGTGCTCAGTGAGGTGAGGTGAGGACACAAGCTCAGTGAGGTGAGGACACATGAAGCATATACAGTGCTCAAATCGGGCTCGTCGTGTGCTACCGGGGCTTAGCGGAGAGAGGAGAACTAGGAGAGGATTCCTGATTAATAAGGACAAAGCTGGTAACATACAGGAAGTCTATAGGATTAACGAGAGGGTGGCAGGTCTTGTTGTGAAGCTTAATGAGATACAAATTGAAGGTCGTACAGGCCTACGCGCCTACATTCTGACATGATGACCAGGAAGTCGAAAGCTTCTATGAAGACGTGGAATCGGCGAAGTCAAAACAAAATACACAGTACTGATGGGCGACTTAAATGACAGGGTAGGCAAGAAGCAGGCTGGAAACAAGTCAATGGGGTAATATGGTATAGGTTATAGGAATAGTAGGGGAGAGTTATTAGTAGAGCTTGAAGAACGGAATAATTTGGGGGTAATGAATACCTTCTTCCGCAAGCGGGATAATCGAAAGTGGACGTGAAGGAGCCCGAATGGCGAGTCTAGAAATGAAATAGTCTTTATACTCTGGGCTAACTCTGGGCATCATACAAGATGTGGACGTGCTCGGCAAGGTGCGCTGCAATGACCATAGGATGGTAAGAACTCGAATTAGACCAGACTTGAGGGGGAACGGAAGAAACTGGTACATAGGAAGCCGATGATTGAGTTAGCGGTAAGAGGGAAAATAGAGGAAATTACGGATCAAGCTACAGAAGAGGTATTCGGCTATAACTCAGGAAGAGGACCTTAGTGTTGAATCAATGACGACAGTCTTTCGGGCACCATTATGGAGTGCGCAATAGAAGCCGGTGCCAACTCCGTTAGACAGGATACCAGTAAGTTATCGCAGGAGACGAAAGATCTGATCAAGAAGCGCTAATGTATGAAAGCCTCTAACCCTACAGCTAGATTAGAAATGGCAGAAATTTCCAAGTTATTCAAGATGCGTAAGACAACTGGCATAAGGACGTATAATATGGATAGAAGTTAACATGCTCTAAGGAACGAAGGAAGCCTAAAAGCAGTGAAGAAACTAGGAATAGGCAAGAATCAGATGTATGCGTTAAGAGACAAAGTCGGCAATATGACTACTAATATAGATAAGGTAGTTCAAGTGGCTGAGGAGTTCTATAGATATTTATACAGTACCAGGGGCACCCACAGCGATAATGAAAGAGGGTCTAGTCTAGAGGAATTTGACATCCGCCAAGTAACGCCGGAAGAACTAAAGAAAGCCTTGGGAGCTATGCAAAGGGGGAAGGCAGCTGGCGAGGATCAGGTAACAGCAGATTTGTTTAAGGATGATGGGAAGATTGTTCTAGAAAAACTGTCTACCCTGTATCCGCTATGCCTCATGACCTCGAGCGTACCGGAATCTTGGAATAACGCCAACATAATCCTAAATCATAAGAAAGGGGACGCCAAGGACTTGAAAAATTATAGACTGATCAACTTACTGTCCGTTGCCTACAAAGTGTTTACTAAGATAATCGCAAATATAATCAGGAACACCTTAGACTTCTGTCAACCAACCAAAGGACCAGGCAGGATTTTGTAAAGGCTCCAGTACTCAAGAATAGACCATATTCACACTTATCAAAGGGGTGATAGAGAAATGTGCGCAATATAAGGAACACTTATATGTAGCTTTCGTTGATTACAAGAAAGCGTTTGATTCAGCCGAAACCTCAGCAGTCATGTGGGCATTACAGAATTAGGGTGTAGACGAGCCGTATGTAAAAATACTGAAAGATATCTATGGCGGCTAGGCAGCCACTGTAGTCCTCCATAATGAAAGCAACAACATCCCAATAAAGAATGGCGTCAGGCAGGGAGATACGAACACTCCAATGCTGTTCACGGCGTGTTTACAGGAGGTATTCAGAGACCTGGATTTGGAAGAATTGGGGATAAGAGTTCATGGAGAATTGCGATTCGCTAATGATATTGCCTTGCTTAGTAACTCAGGGGACCAATTGCAATGCATGCTCACTGACCTGGACAGGCAAAGGAGAAGGGTGGGTCTAAAGATTAATCTGCAGAAGACTAAAGTAATGTTTAACAGTCTCGGAAGGGAACAGGAGTTTACGATACGTAGCAGGCACTGGAAGTGGTAACGGAATACATCTACTTAAGGCAGATAGTGACCGCGGATCCAGATCATGAGACTGAAATAATCAGAGGAATAAGAATGGGCTGGTGTGCGTTTGGCAGGCATTCTTAGATCATGAACAGTAGGTTGTCATTATCCCTCAAGAGAAAAGTGTATAACAGCTGTGTCTTACCAGTACTCACGTACGGGGCAGAAACCTGGAGGCTTACGAAAAGGGTTCTGCTTAAATTAAACATGACGCAACGAGCTATGGAAAGAAGAATGATGGGTGTAACGTTAAGGGGGGACAAGAAGAGAGCAGATTTGGTGAGTGAACAAACGCGAGTTTATGACATCATAGTTGAAATCAAGAAAAAATAAAGGGGCATGGGCAGGGCATGTAATAAGGAGGGACGATAACCGGTGGTCATTAAGGATTACGGACTGGATTCCAAGTGAATGGAAGCGTAGCAAGGGATTGCAGAAAGTTAGGTGGACGGATGAGATTAAGAAGTTTGCAGGGGCACAATTACATGGCCACAATTAGCACATGGCCGGGGTTGTTGGAGAAGTATGAGAAAGGCCATTGCGCTGCAGTGGGTGTAGCCAGGCTGCTGCTGATGATGATATCTTGCTGACTTCGCCGTTCTATGGCGTGCTTCGCATGACATTATTCTGAGTTGGAACTTTCTTTCTGCGCATCATGCTGTTGTCGATTGCGCTCGTGCGCAACTAGTTTTGTCTCCGTTCTGTACCATCCATTTCCTGAACAGTACACTACACTACCGTCCATCTCCCGAACCGGTTTCCTAAAGTGGTCGTTGCTGCTGACATGATTACCTCTCCTTTCTCATCTGCCTTGGTGCTCGTCTCTTGTGACTCTGTCTCCGCAACAACTGCCACTTTTACATCATCTGAAGATTGTGCGCGTGAACGGAACCTTCTACACTCCCGTTTGCGTGGTGACACTCGCCGATGGCTCCGCCACAATTTGCGCGTGCACTTTATTTCGACATCAAAACTGTCGATACGTCGCACATGGCGAATGTGTGCGATGTATCGACACTTTTGATGTCATTCTTCCATGTGGCCTACCTTCCGAAAGGCACTACTGCCTGTCGGTGTCATCAGTTGTGTTGCCGCAGCACCCTCACGTTCCCCAGTTTTCTTGACCTGGCGTTGACCTGGCGTAAGCGCGTCGATGACGCGTTTGCGCCAAGTCAACGCGGTCAAGTTGAATGTCTTGAACGTTTCCGTGCTTCTTTCGACCTCGGCCAACTTTCTTGGGCCGCACAACGGCTGTATTTCGCCGCATTGACGGCATGGACGCACCACTGGGCCAGCGTCCATACCGTGTTTCCGCAGCTGAACGCCGTGTCATTGACGAACACGTTGACGACGTGCTGAAAGGAGGTGCGATCCAGCCCTTGGGCGTCTCCGGTCGTGCCGGTATGGAAAAATGAGGGCTCAATGAGATTTTGCGTCGATTACCGCCGGGCAAGATTACCCGCAAGGATGTCTATTCTCTACCGCGCAACAACGGCGCCCTGGATTGCCTGCAATGAGCTGAGTTCTCTTCGCTGGATCTGCGCTCCGGTTATTGGCTAGTGCCGATGGCTGAAGCTGACCGTCCAAACACGGTTTTTGTAACTCCCAATGGATAGTATAAGTTCAATGTAATGCCTTTCGGCCTTTGCAAGGCGCCTGCCACTTTCTAGAGAATTATAGACGCTATATCTCAGAGGTCTTAAATGGCACGCATGTCATTGCTCTTTGGATGACAGTGTGGTCTTTTCTACGTATTTCGAATAGCATCTCACCCGCCTTGAGCAAGTTCTTGTGTGTCTAGTGAAAGCTGGGTTGCAATTTGAAAACAAAATGTCGATTTGGTGCCCGTAAGCTTAACATCTTAGGCCACATCGCCTCGAAAGAGGGAACCCTTCCAAATTCGGCCAAACTTCGCGCCGTTGCTGAGTACGCCAGCCTACGACTCTGAAGGAACTGCGTAGCTTCAGCAGTTTGTCTTCGCATTTTCGGCTTTTCATCCGTAATGCAGCCTCGATCATCGCCCTCTTGACGTAGCTTCTTACTGGCATGTCTGACCTCTCGGCTTGGAATTCTGAGTGTGACGACTCATTCACAAGGCTGCGCCGGCTCTTCACGCCCCCCCCCCCCCCCCCCCAGTATTGCGCTACTTTGATCCCAATGCGCCTAATGAGATTCACACGGATGCTAGCGGTGTCGGACTTGGCGCCATTCTCGCCCAAGGGAAAGACGGCTTTGACGAGTATGTTGCCGCATATGCCAGCCGCACCCTAACGAAGGCAGAAGCCAACTGTTCTGTGACGGAAAATGAATGTTTGGTGATTGTTTGGGCAATCGGTAAATTTCGTGCTTACCTTTATGGCCGTCAGTTTGACGTTGTCGCTGACCACCACACCTTATGCTGGTTATCGTCCTTGAAAGACCCACTGGGCGCCTCGCTAGTTGGGCTTTACGCCTTCAAGTGTATGACATACGTGTCATTTATCACTCTGGACGCAAACATTCAGATGCCGACGCCCTGTCCCATTCTCCACTGCCTATTGGCCCTGTTTGCTCACAAACTTCTACCTGCGATTTGTCAGCTATTGCCTTCAACGACACGCCGGTCGTGCAGCGTAAAAATCCCTGGATATCTTCACTGCTGGACTTCTTGTCTCGCCGCTCACCTGAGTCTCTCTCACGCATCGTTTGTCGTCAAGCGTTTGAGTCAAGCACTTTGCCATCCGCGAAGATCTGTTGTATCGACGGAATTACCTCACCAACGGCCGTCGATGACTTCTCGTTTTTCCCCGTCACCTGCGGTCACACATCTGCACAGCTTTTCACGATGACCCCCAATGCGGCCACACTGGCGTCATCAAAACATACCCCCTTCTTCGTCTCCGATACTACTGGCGAGGCATGTACAGATTCATTCACCAGTACGTCCATTCATGCGCTACGTGTCAATGCCGCGAGACGCCTCCTCAGAGTTTCGCAGGTACCCTGTAAACTTTACCCGCCCTGCCAGACCTTTCGACCATGTTGGCATGACCGTGTTGGCATTGACGCCGAGGTCAAGATGCGCCATGTGTACTTCTACTTAGAAGAAGCCGCGAGAACCTGGTTGGAGAATCTGGAGCCTACTTCAGCAACGTGGGACCTGTTCCGTAGCAGGTTTTTCAAGACCTTTACTAACGTCACACAAAGAGAGAGGGCCGAATCACTGCTTGACGCCCGAGTAGAACTCCCGAGTAACCACGTCAGGATTTTCACAAAGGAAATGACTCGTCTGTTTCAACAAGCCGACCCTGATATGACCGAGGAAATAGAATATGTTTTTTCATGCACGATGCCCAGCAAAAACTCCTTCCCAAAGTGGTACGAAACACGTCGAAGAACATGGAGGAGTTTCTTTCTAAAGCCACTGGAACTAAAAGACGCTAGAGATAAGGAACATGTAATTTAACCGCCGCCACCAACCAACTACGCCGAAGTTGAAACACTATGCAGTGAAGACCTGCACGAGACCATCAGAGCGGCCGTGCAGGAGGAGCTTAAGATGATGTTCGCTTCGGCGCATCAAGTGACTTGAATTGCTGACATCATTCGCGAGCAGATTCAGCAGTCAGCAGGAGTCCCTGAACTACCGCAGCGTCAGCCAGATGTGACGAGCTACGCCGCTGTCACCCGCCGTCACATCCGTGCCCAAATCAGGTACCACCGCAGTTTCGTCGCTAGCCGCCGCTGCCGCCGCCGCTACCAGCCCACCAGCCTGTCGGCCGGCACAGCGCTCCAAGGAAGGCAGACGTATGGCACGCTCCAGACCACCGCCGGCTATATTACATAGCGGAGAAGCCGGCCATGTCTGCCGCCGTTGCCCATGCCTCGAGATAGGACTACGAGGCTTCGCCGTCAATGTGCCACGTCCACAGCTAGGCGAACGACCTCGAGACATCACCGACTACTTCGCCGCAGCGCCGTGTAGGCCTTGACCACCTTCCCGTTTGCCGTCACCAGGACGCTACTTATCGCCGCAGCGCCGATCACACACGTATTGGCTTAATCCGTGGGCGGTCAATTAGCCCATGTCCGAAAAACTAAAACCAGCAGCGGAAGAAGGTGAGGTTTTTGTTTGTCGAAGTGCCGAAGATCCTCCGCCGCCGACGTTGCAAGAGCCACCTCGACAATGCCGCAACGAAATGCTGCTATGTAGACCACGCCCCGTAGCCAAGCAGACGCCGCCTCAAGAAAGCCATACGATGCGACATTACAGCACCGGAACAACGCGATGCAGCCGTCATCCGACGCCACAGCCTAACCGCGATGCTAGGCGAAGAACCACCGACCTTGAGGTTTTTATCGATGGCCAAGACGTCACCGTTCTAGCCGACTACTCTTAATTAGTGGAGCGTTCCCCGCCAAGTTGAGGAAAGTAAAAACTGCTTAAGAAGGCCCTCAACTCCGGACAGCTGGACGACACTACGAGACGATCGAAGCATTGATTGCGATCGCAAATTATTGGAGAGGTTCACACAGTAAAGTTAGCAACTTTATAAGCTCTTAAACTGCTGTAAACATTTGTTTACTAACTAAATTAAGAAGCATAGTGTCAAGCGCACAGGCAAACATGACCACATCTCACTTGATCACCGCCGGCACACGCTGTCAGAACACCGGTGTGATGGAAAGCGGCACAGCAGCGGTGAGATTTTTGATCGCTTACTTCAAGAGAAAAAGGTCGGGCCTGGAAGAGTAAATCCAAACCGCACCGCGGGCGCTGGTGTAAAGCTTCCCGATGAACAGCAAAGTAACCCTTGCAGAATGTCTGGTCAAATGAAAAGATAATAGAGGCGTAAATTCCTATTCCAGCGCTGTCGGAACAGACCTTATGTCTTCGCGCAAGTGGTGGTGGAAGAATAAAATGAAAAAAAAAAAAAAGTTGTGCACCTAGGAAGTACATCGGAATATAACCGATTGATGAGCGGAGTGGACCTTATCGACAGGTATATTTCATATGCTAGGACGTAGGTCCACTCTAGGAAATTGGCCGTTAGGATGGTGACATATTTTCTCGACATTGCTGTCTGCAATGCGCATGGGTTGAATACTGTTGCAACGCAACAACTTTGCACCTACAACGAAAAGAGCTGCGATCCCTCCTGTCTTTCAAGCAGGATGTAGCCAAACCATTAACCAGGTATAACTCAAATCAAAATGGGACCAGGAAATAAAGGTACGAAAGTAGACCAACAGCTCCGGACACCAGACAGGTCTGGAGCTATTGAAATAACTAGCTGCCTGTCGGCGACACAAGGAAATTGTTTTGGCCACCTCCCAGAAGTTCGTAAAATTGAAAATACAATGTGATGCACGAACAAAGATTGCAAAGCAAAGTCGAGAGTTTTGTGCATGAAATGCAATGCTTCTTGTGCCTGCAAGAGTAATGCTGTTTCTTTTATTTTTACCATGCGCCCAACTAATGTCCACGTTTGTGGATACTCATTCGTATTGTATGAAAATGAAAATTTTCTCTCATTTCTTTCTCTGCACTTCTGAAACCATCTGAAATGAAATGTTGAAAACATTTGTTTAGTTGCCTACACTTATTTCAGTAGTGAAGAGGTCCTTTGTAGCAATTGCTACAAACGGGTGGATGTCTGATTTTCCCTTTATTAATTTCTTCTCTCCACCTTGCGGGTTTCCGCAGAGCTACTACATCAAACACTTGCATTTGCTTCGTGTTGTCGACAAATTCGACTTCGCCCTGCCTTCTGCTAGCCGCCCGGTTAGCTCAGATGGTAGAGCGGCTGCCCCGGAAAGGTGGTGGTCCCGGTTTCGAGTCCCGGACCAGGACGAATTTTTCTTCAACTATGAGGCTTTTCTTTCGAGGAACCCGTATGGGTTTCCTTTGTAGGAATTGCTACAAACGGGTGGATGTCTGATTTTCCCTCTATTCATTACTTCTCTCCACCTTGCGGGTTTCCGCAGAACTACTACGTCAGTGAAGAGGTTAAGCGCTATTTGTTCCTTCCGTTTATGTTTCCTTGCAGTTTTTGGTGGTACTACAAGGTTTGACCGTGCCCACCGATTGTGAATAAATTGTTTTCAAACTGGTTACATGGTTGTCTGCAAGGTGTCGACGAAAAAGGCACTAAGTGATGCAACTGTGAACAAATCATCACTATTTGGTTACAGGCACGTGCTTGGTTTCGCAACTCACCTACCCACCCCCCAACCACATCCCCAAAAGTAGGCACCTGGTCCGCACCTGCTTCTGTATTCTGTACGTCTCTATGGCCATTCAAGGTTGCGTGGCTGCTTTGGGTGCTGTATAGGTCAGTATGGAAGTCCTCCGCTTTCTTTCCTACATGGCGGAAATCGCTGATGAGATTAGCCTGCTTATATGTTACTGCATAAACATTGCTCTTTCCTATCCCAAGTTTCTTATTGACTGATTTCATGAAGCCTCCATTTGCACTTACTGCTTCTTCCACCTTTTCGATGTGATAACTTAAAATATCACTTGTTTTCTTGTTCAACAGCTGACATTTCACGAAATTCGACCTTATCTCTAGAATTTCACACTGTTATGCTTTTCCGTTCTTTTATTAGTTTCTTTACTTGGGAGAACTTGCAAGCACAAGCCTAACTTCATTAGCTTTTACTCCGAGTACTTTTAGGCTGGTCTGTGAAAAATATTGCCCATTGCCTCTTGAAATTGAGAGCAATCGACCACGATACCTAGTGGTCAATGCCCCTTACTCGGAATAAAGTTTCTACATCTTGCGTTGAGGTGGGAGTCAATGCAGAATATCAAATCTACTTTATTGCTTGCTTGCCCAATTGGGCTTTTCTACGTCCACTTTCTGTTATTGCGCTTTCGGAAAAAGGTATTTAATAATGATACATTCATATTGTGTGTTTCTTGTGGACGATGCACGCAGGTGCCCTGACGAAGACTACGAAAGCTCTGTGGCTCTCGAGCTGTCGGGTGAACTGGCCAGAGCTGTAGTTGTTACCCTTTGTAAATGTACTTTGTAAATAGTCTCCAGTTCTTAATCCTCCGTTCGCGTGACATTTTGGTGGACGGTGCCGTTCCCCGTATTCACCACGGAGCTCCGCAGCAGCCACCCCGACCTGCTTTCCGCCTAGACTCCCGGTAACGACACCTCATCTGCTTCTACTCCTGCGACCGCGACAACAACGTACGTTACGGTTACCAATCCCCGCGATCATGGCGTATTCTCCGGCGACGATAATGTCGACGTTGAGGACTGGCTCAGCCTGTATGAGTGTGTTAGCCGAAACAACCGGCGGGACCCTACCATTATGCAAGCGAATGTCCTATTCTACTTGGGCGGAACTCCTCGTGTCTGGTTCCGGACGCACGAGGACGAGATCTCTAGCTGGGATGCATTCAAGCAGAAGCTCAGCGACCTCTTTGTAAATCCCACCGGTCGGCAGCTGGCTGCTAGCAAAGAGCTTGCTACCCTACCCGAGTTCAATCTTCTACTGAATCGTATGTCTGGTATATTCCAGTAGTGCTCGCTCTTTGCCGGAAAGTCGACGAGAAAATGGCCGAGCTTGACAAAGTCGGGCACGTACTCGAAGGGATCGCGGACGACTCATTGAACTTGTGGTTCTTCAACAATGTGTCCACAATCGACGTCATTGTCAAGGAATACCTCAGCTTTGAGCTCGTCAAAAGCCGCTGCGGCATTTCACAGTTCTCCCGGCTCCCTAACACGGCTGCGACGTCATCTTGCGTCTACCTTACCACTTCACCACCCTTAAATGAGCACGTCCCATGTATTGTTCGCCGCAAGCTCGAGGCTAAAAGTCCTGCGCTGTTCCATCCACGCCCACTTGACCCCACCACTAAACAATCAGCCCCAGCGATCTCTCTCATTCAGTCAGTTGTGCGGCAAGAATTTGGAAACCTGGGTTTTCCTACTGCCTGCTCCGGCTCCTGACCTGGCACCCAACCGGTGCCGAGAGCTACGCCTCACGGCGATCTGTATTCCCCTCCCAGATACCGCAACTCTTCCGAGTGGAGAGCTCCGGACGACAAGCCCATTTGCTTCCGTTGCCTCCGCATTGGCGACGTCGCTCGCCACTGCCGCACTTCCTGGAAGTCGCTGTATTCGAGCTCCTTTTCCCCATCTCCTCGCCCATATGCCGACCCGCGCCGTTAGTCGCCTCGCCGTATGCCTTCTACCTCTGACGTATCCGTCGATTACAGCCGTCCTGCTTCCTAGCCGTCACCTCAGCGCCGTCGGTCCCCGTGGCCCCAGCTACACCGCTATTCGTCACCGACCAGTTATGGATCCTCCCGGACGGAGAAATAGACCATGCAGCTGCTGGGGGTAGTGCTGCATTATCTTCTTCGTGTCTAAATCCTCCATTGACGCTCCCAGCGAACCAGAACTAACTTGATGTTCACGTCGACGGTGTCCCTTTGAAGGCGTTAATAGAAACTGGAGCCTAGGTACCCATGATGAGTTGTAACCTACGTCGTCGACTGAGGAAAGTTCTCACGCCTCTTACTACTCGAGCCGTACGCGTGGCCGATGGCAGCACTGTTGATGTCACTGGAATGTGCACTTCCCGTATCAGTATCGCCGACCGCCACGGTCCTGTTCTTTTTACAGTGCTGACCAATTGTCCCCATGACTTAATCCTCGGACTCGACTTTGTTACGGGGAATTCTGCTTTTATCGACTGTTCTGCCAGTACCTTTTGACTCGAACTTCCTCTACTCGCGCACATTTATGCCGAACTGCCGAACAACTTTAGTAGGAGCGCCTTCGTCCGCCTGCCACCTAAAGCCTTGACTTTCGTCGATTTGCTATCATATTTTTTTGTGTCCGATGGTGATTACATTGCCACGCCTCTTCCTGATGTCCTTTTGACGCCCAATATCAGTGTGGCCCACTCCGTCGTCACCGTCGCCGATAACAGGACATGCCTCAGAAAGGCTGGCCAACACCTCCTATCGAAACGTTGGCCAGCCTTTCTGAGGCACCTTATCCCTGTTTGTAACCTTTATACCATCTTGAATACGTAGATTTATTACGTACAATTAAGTATCTAGTTGCGAGGTTTTGTGTATCCGTGCACTGAACTTTATATTAAGTGGCACTTTTTGGGGGGGCCCTTTATCAAGCTGTATCTTCGCATTTGTATATTCCATTGTATCTTCGCATTTTTATTCTACGAGGGCGAGTCAAATGAAGATGAGTCAGCCCACCCCGCGGAATAATGGTTCGGTTCATTATCTGCGAGGCATGCGCGTAGCACACAGGCATCTCTCATTTACAAAAGTAACACGCAGGTGTGAGGATAAATGTTTTTCATGCTGTCATACACTGGGTTGAACATGGTTGCTTGACATAATGGACGCTCCAAACGTTGAACAGCGTAGTGTCTTGAGGTTTTAGACAGCTGTAGGTGTTTCCAAAAAAGAAATTAGTCGCCGCATGGCTGCCGTGCACGTTGAGCATTGTGTTTCATTGGCCACTGTGAAGCGCTTGAGGAAACGGTTCAAAGAAGGACGTGAAAGTTGCAAAGACGATCCAAGACCGGGCCAAAGCCTCCATGCAATCGCCCCCACTACAATTGCAAAGGTTGATGAGCTGATTAGACGAGAATGGAGGGTAAGCATCGATTAACTGGCGGAGCGTGTGAACATCAGTCATGGTTCGGTTTACACCATAATTCGTGAGCATCTCGTTTATCCGCTCTTGTGTGAGAAATGTATGCCCAAGATTTTGTACCACCGCCAGAAGACGGAGAGATTCGGCGCTGCCTTGACTCATCTGATCCGGCATCACGATGAGGGTGATGACTCCTTGCCTGCAATTGTGACTAGGGACGAATCATGGTGCCAGTACTACGAGCCTGAAACACGATGGCAAACCTTACAGTGGAAACATTTGAATTCATCACCCCCAAAGAAAGCAAAGGCCGCCATTTCCGCCGCGAAGGTGTTGTTGACTTTTTTTCGATCGTCAGGGGCAATTATTGATCGAATTTGATAAACCTGGAGAGTCTATAAATCGTTTCCGATAATCTGAAAGGCCGGATTGGCTGCGTGTCGCAATAAAGAACAAACGACGTGAAAAATTGACGAATGGGTTTATCTTGCTCTACGACAGTGCCGACGTCCATGATGTGGTTAATGCAAAACTGGCAAAATTCAAGAGGGAAGCGCTTAAAGATCCGCCATACAGCCCAGACCTGTCGCCTTGCGACTTCCGTCATTCTGGGGCAATTGAAAAAAACAGCTCAAGGGAACCAGATTCATGTCGGACAATATGACGTGAAAGAGTCAGCTACAGAATTTTCGAAGCAGCAACCCAAGGAGTTTTATGAGACGGGAATCACGCGACATTTAGTCAGTGGGACAAATGTCTAAATGATCAGGGAGACTAATTTTAATTAAAGTACCCCGTTTGTCATATATTCGCTTTGGCTCACTTTCATTTGACTTGCCCTCGTATATTTTGCAGAACTGCTTTTTATATGTGCTCTCTGTTGCGACTATAATTTCGATGCAATTACTCATAATACAAGAGCGGTAACAGCTGCTCCTGAGCAATAGATTGGAACAAATGACAGCGTCATTGAGATTTTTCCCTGGCCGTTTTATATATACAAAAATGTAAACAAGGTTCTTGACTGACAAAGGTTAATTAACATATTTGTCCTCGACTTGTTCATGTCATCGCCTTTACATTTTTTTATATCAGCGGCATGCACTGCTTTGCTGGTTTCGAACTGATATACTTGTAAAGTTCTGTGATATTTTCTTTACTTATTAAATAGACAAAAACCATGGAAGCCATGCTGTGAGTTATTTTGGGCGCAATTTTTGGGACATTAGAGTATATTCTTTTATAAAAAAACAGGTTTTACTTCTCTTGACTGTGCATAGCGTTCAGGAATTCGCTTGCAGCATCTTTGCCCGTGGTAATGCAGCTATTATGCATGTATTTGATGCGTCGATAAATTATGTAATGAGGCCGAGCTTCAACGTGAGCCTCACCCCCCCCCCCCCCCCCCCGAACGAAATTTCTTGCTACGCCACTGGTTGCAACGCTCCGTGCTATCGAAGATGACCACGTCACGATGTTTTCCGCCGATGTCTGCTCAGATTCTTCACCATGTACACAGATGCTATTTGCCCTGACGCAAAATTTCGTCCCATGATTTCTGCGTACCTACTGCCTGAACAAGCAGCAGCTCTGTGTCGCCTTTCGGTTTCCTACCACGACATACTGGACCTCAGCAATCGCCAATTGGGCCAGACTTTAATTGTTAAGCATGGCATAAGTACTGGTGATGTCAGTCCTATACATCGCCGGCTATATCGAGTTTCTGCTTTGGAGCTAAAGAACAATAACGATGAGGTGAACAAGATGCTGACCAAAGGCATTGTTGAATGTTCGTCGAGCTTGGGCATTCCCCGTGGTGCTTGTTAAAAAGAAAGATGGCACATTGCTTTTCTGCGTAGATTATCATCATCTAAACCGCATTAACAAGAACGACGTCTACTCCTTGCCTCCCATTACCGACGCCCTCGATTGTCTCCACGGTGCCAACTACGTTTCATCAATAGACCTGCGGTCTGGTTATCGGCAGATTTCTGTGGATGAAAGAGACCAAGAGGAGACTGCGCTCGTCACTCCCGATGGTCTATATCAAGTCAAAGTTATGTCATTCGGTCTATGCAACGCCTCAGCAACGTTCGAACTTATGATGGACTCTGCTTCAATGGTTCAATTTATCAACATACCTCTGCTACCTAGACGACCATTCTTGAATTTTCGCCTACTTTAAGACACACCTTGAGCGCTCATCAGCTGTCCTTCAAGTCTTCAACGAGGCTGGGCTCTAACTGAATTCATCGAAGTGGCACTTCGGTCGTCAGCAGATTACAGTGCTGGGCCACCTCGTCGACGCTTTCGGTATTCAACCAGACCTGGATGAAATTCGTGCCGTCACGTCTTTTCCTGTACCTCAGTCTTTCAAAGACGTCCGAAGTTTTGTAGGACTCTGCTCCTACTTCCGACGCTTCCGACCTCTTACTGATCTTCTGAAAAGGACATGCCGTTTATATGGGGCCCCGTTTAAACTGCCGCGTTTACCCACCTCACCAACATTGTCACCACCCCACCTATACTGGCCCACTTGAAGAAAAGAGCGCTACGAAGATGCCGATTAAAAGAGGAACATGTAGGGCGGACAAGGCGCTACTTCCAACTAAATGTTTTTATTAAGAAAAAGGATTTTAAATAGAGGCAACCTAGAATGGCCCATCGTGACATCACGACCTCCTTAACACTTTTAGAAATGCATCGGAGGCTCTAAACTTCACGTGCGAAAGGCCTCAATCTCGCTCTAATGAACACGCATGTCTGTTTCGAATACCAGCCGAGGTTGAACAAGCAGCTAATTTCATACGACACTGCGCACTCCAAGCTAGTAAAAAGAGGAGTTGCAATGACTTGTCTAAAAGAAGCTCTAAATAAATCTTGCAACCACAAAGTAGAAAGCAGTTTTAATAACTATGTTTCAAGGCTACGCCTAGCCGGTTTCCCTTCACTCTTGATCTCTAGCGTGTGCAATAAGCGTCTTGAAAAGATCAAGCAGGCTAGAGAGGGCACTAACACAAAAAAGGCAGTTGATAGGAAAAAATTCCATGTGCTTCCTTATTGGCACAGGGTGTTTCACAACCTCAAGAAGGTGGCGCAAAGGCACAGTGTTAATCTTCTCTTCACTGCACCGTGTAAGTTGGCCAAGATATGCCCTATGCTTACGAAGGCAAAACTCGAACCATGCTCTAAGAAACATGCAGCGCAGTACACGGCTTGCAAAAGTAATGTCGTATATGAGATACCCCTAAGTTGCAAACAGGTTTATATCGGTCAAACCAGACGGTGTTTTAATAAAACGATTCGTGAGCACAATTGGGCCGTAAATAACAATGCGAAGGGTCATCTGGCAGAACACTGTAAACGTCCCAATTGCTGTCTGCATCTTCGTGACACCAGGTTTCTGGCACGGTCTCGGACTAGAACGGGAGGTATTAGAAGAGAGAGAGAGAAAATGATAATGAAAGGTAGGGAGGTTAACCAGGACTGAGCCCGGTTGGCTACCCTACAATAGGGAAAGGGAGACAGAAAGATTAAAAGAAGAGAAAGTCCACTGGAGATATCAGTCCGTCACTCAGTCCGGATCACAGACGCTGACTCAACCCGGTCGCTTTCAAATATCGCAGCAGCGCTTTTGTGGCCTTTTGTAGCTGCGATATGCGAGGCCATGGTCCCAACATCTTGTTCAAGGTGAACGGCCTGCCATCTAGTTGACTGAGAGCTGTGCAGAGGTATTGCCTTTCATTTTCAAAAGATGCGCAGTAACACAGTATGTGTTCTATGGTTTCCTTGACACCGCAAGAATTGCACTCGACACTATCAGCCACTCCAATCAGAAATACATAAGCATTGGTCAATGCGACGCCCAAACGTAAGCGGCACAGCACTGTTTCCTCATTTCGCGGAAGACCTGGTAACAGCCGCATTTGCATAGAGGGATCGAGGGAATGCAAGGGATGTTAAGTGAATTCAGGTGTGTGCCACTTCTCCAATGTCGAAGAGTGCGCTAGGTTGCCTAAGTGTTGGGCTGCGTCAGTCCGCGATAAAGGTATTGAAACAAGGGTTGCTCCTTCGTGTGCTTTTCTAGCAGCTTTGTCCGCGAGGTCGTTGCCGGAGATACCGCAATGACCAGGCAGCCACTGAAACACGACGTCGTGTCCTTTCGCGATCATGTGATGGTGCATTTCTCGTATCTCCGACACTAGTTGTTCACATGACCCGCGACGAAGAGATGCCAGAAGACATTGTAAGGCCACCTTCGAACCTCTACATTTCTTTCTATTGGAAGCTACATTTCTACAAGCTTTCTACATTGCAAAGGCCCAGGGCACGTGCACTAGCTGCCCTTCAGTATCGCTTGCCGAAAAAGAGATAGCTTTTCTGATGAGCTAAGGAGGTCGTGATGTCACGATGGGCCATTCTAGGTTGTATCTATTTAAAATCGTGTTTCTTAAAAAAGAAACATTTAGTTGGAAGTAGCGCCCTGTCCGTCGTACATGTTCCTCTTTTAGTCTGCGTCTTCGTAGCGCTCTTCAAGTATGCAAAACCAACTCGCCCACATCAAGCTTCTGCTACTATACTGGCCCACTTTGACCCTCCTCTCCTACAGAGGTGCGTACGGATGCCAGTGGTCACGGTATCGGAGCCACCAAGATCGCGTTATTGCATACACTAGCCGCCTCCTCATAGCAGCGGAGCGCAACTATTCGATTACAGATCGTTAATGCCTGGCTCTCGTCTGGGCGGTTTCCAAATTCCGCTCGTACTTGTATGGCACGAACTTCTTTGTAATCACGGACCACCACGAGCTCTTCTGGCTTTCCTCCCTCAAGGATCCTACCGGCCGGCTTAGTCGCTGGGTCCTGCGGCTGCAAGAATATTCCTATGCAGTACTGTACAAGTCGGGCCGCATACATCAAGACGCAGACTGTTTTTCACGCTATCCAGTGGACGAACCACCCGCCGACCCTGACGCCGATACCGACGCTTGCGTTTTCTCCGTTTCTCAGCTGCTACACGTTGCCGACGAACAACACCGTGATGCCACATTGCGCACCATCATTGGTGGCTTGGAATCTTAGCCTTCTGATTCGTCCCTTCACCTGATTGTTGTCTGGGATGGTGTATTGTACCGCCACAATGTACGCCCCGACTGTTTTGCCCTACTCCTCGTCATTCCTAAGCACCTCCGGTCAGCTTTCTCCAAGAACTTCACGATTTAGCAAGGGCAAGTCACCTTGGCGTCTCCCGCACCTACGAACGGATTCGCCGACGCTTCGTTTGGCCACGCCTTGCCCGCTCCGTCCGGAAATACGTTGCGGCGTGCGAAAAATGCCAGCGCCGAAAAACACCATCGGCGCTCTCGGCCGGGTGCCTTCAACCGCTCGATAATCCTTCGGAGCCGTTCTTTCAGGTTGGCTTGGACTTATTTGGCCCTTTCCCGCTATCCGCGTCTGGCAACAAGTGCGTCGCTGTAGCGACAGGTTACGCCAGGCGCTACGCCTTCACCAGAGCGCGTCCAACTAGCTGCGCCACAGATATCGCCAATTTGTCGCCGCAGAGGGCACGGCAGCGTTGATCGGAACATGTCACATTTCGCATGGCTCACTGCGCAGGTGCTCCTTCTGTTCCGGCCGCTGCCATGATCTGCGCACCCGGCTTCCACGAAGTAGGCGCCGCGGAACCTTCCATCAAGAAATGCTTGGAAAACTGCAACTTCTTCTGGCGGTTATTTGGACTACGACAAGGCAATCAGCGTCTCACTGCACTGGAACCAAGAGGCAGTGACGTCACCGAATCCCCCTATAAAGGCTGCAATCAACCACCGTGGGCTCAGAGGGCACGGCAGCGTTCATCGGAACATGTCACATTTCACATGGCTCATTGTGCAGGTCAGTTTTCACAATTCATACCATTGCTTACGTACCAGTTGCCATGGTCTTGCGATGCTGCCGTGCCCTCGGACGTGTATAAGCACTCTTCATGATTCTTGGTCTGCGTTCTTGCTTATGTGGTGATGTGCAAACGAATCCCGGTCCGGGCAGTGATAATAAGCCAACACTGAGCACAATCTTGGCAGAATTAAAGGCTCTGAAACTTGCTGATTCAAAGCGCGACGCTACCCTTGCAGAAATTAACGAAAAGCTGTCTAAACAAGACGAAGCGCTCACGATATCCAAGGCGAACGAAGATGCTACAGCTCGGGGAAACAGTACAGCGCTCGCAGAACGTTGTGGCTGCAGAGGAAAAACAACTGAGAGATTTTGAGGACCGCAGCCGTGGGAATAACTTAGTAGTCTTCGGAATAAAGGAAGATGCTAGTGAAACCCGGTCTAATCTTGACAAAAAAACTTCAAGACGTTTGCAAGGACAAACTAGGAGTGAATATTGATTCTCTGGAACGTATACACAAACTGGCAAAAAAACGCGATAATCAGCCAAGGCCTGTTATTTTTCGGCTCTACAACTATAACGAAAAAATTGTTGTACTTACAAATGGCCACAAACTGAAAAATTTAAACTCAATATTTCAATAAAAAAAAATATCTGAAGACTACTCGCAGGGAACTTTAGAAATAAGGAAACTGCTTTGGCAATCCTATAAGAGCGATAAACGCCCCGATGATAAAATAAAGCTCGTCTGCAACAAACTTCATGTAAATGGTAACAGTTATGCGTGGGGGACAGCAGAAGAACTGCAGGGTATTGCTGCACAAAGCAGCCTGCACGTCCCAAGATTGACGAACAGATACCACCACACGCGTTGCGGAAAAATCACTTCGATTAATATGTTTGAATGCGGAAAGTTTGTGCAACAAGCAAGACCAACTCGAACACTTATTACTCTCCTATGATCCACACGTGGCGATTATATCTGAAACTTGACTTCATGCCCACATTTCTGATAGCTGCGCCGCACCGCCTTCATACACATGCTACAGAAAGGACCGCGCTATGAGGGGCGGTGGAATTGCGATTCTCGTTAATGCTTGATGGTCTTCTGTCTTCTTGCCCGATGTTTCCACTTTTCATGAAAGCGTTTCGTGTAGGCTGATGTTCTCAGGTAACCAAATAACTATTGTTGAAATCTATAGGCCTCCTGGGGCGGGACCAGAATATCTACTGGAATTATCTGATTACCTAGAAATGTATTCAAATCAGAAGAGTATAATTGCAGGGGACTTTAATCTTCCCCACATTGATTGGGGCAACATGAAGTTTAGTCCCCCCGATGCGCGTAGTTCAGAAGTATGGATATATTGCTGGCTTATAATCTAGTCCAGAGTGTACACTCTCCTGCACGTGTAACTAGTTCTGCTTCTTCAATTCTAGACCTCATTTTATGTTCCGCAGGCATAAAAAATTGCATTACTGAAGTCTACGAGGGCATTTCTGATGACAAACTAGTCTATTTTACCTGAATGCTCCCCCGCCAACTGGGAATGTGCATGCCAAAATTACAAACTGTGAAGCATTTCGACGCGGCAGAGAACCCACGCATTATGCATTTTCTGCAAGGTGCCCTCTCATCGTTTTGTGAGGACGACGCGTTGTGGGCGAGGATGAAATACCTCTGCGATTACTGCATACGAAACTTCGTACCGGAAGAAGTAAAGAAACTAGGGAGAACAAACCCTTGGTTAACCCGAGAACTAATACAAATAAAACGGAAAATCAAGCGCTGCAGGAAGAAAAAGAATAAAAATGCGTCACTAATTACAGAATTAAGCGCCTCCATCATGCATGGATTGCAAAAAGAAAGAGACAGGTATTTTTCCGAGATACTTGGTCGTTTTGCAACTGAAAATCCTTGAAAATTCTGGCAGTACCTTTCGAATAAGGACAATAAAAAGTTATACCAAGTAACAGTTGACGGGGAAGTTGTCATGGACAAAAATAAAATGGCAGAACGGTTCAAAATCCATTTTCAAAGCGTGTTTGCCAGACTTGATGCAAGGATTGATAACACGTCAGTTAGTGATGGCGCAAGCAACATTACCATCTCTTTGGAAGGTGTTACCAAACTTCTATTGCGATTGGATCCAAAAAAATCAGCCGGTCCAGATAATATTCCCGCAACATTCTTAAAAAGGTATGCAGAAATTCTGGCTAGATTTCTCGCCGTAATCTTTCAAAAATCTGTAGAGTCAGGCGTCGTACCCTATGACACAAAAATTGTTACAGCGCAATCACATGCAACCACACGTATGGAGGACGGGACACAAGCGCTGACTGTCAACTAAATTTTATTGACGGAAGACGGATACCTTATATAAGGGGAAAGGCAGAAGTGAAGGGGAAAGGGAGTGATACAATCGGGGAAAAATGACAATGCGCATATATGAACGAACGTGCCAGCAGTCAACGGAATCAGGCGCAGAAAAAACAAGAAAACGAAAAAACTAGAAAAGCACTATCAAAACACTATCAAAAGGCGAGGGATACTAACATACGTTGAAATCAGTAAGTAAGCCTTGTTGCCATATGATTCAGCGCATTCCAAAACTGTAAAAAGAGCTATAGCGTCGCACTGTTTGGAATCGTCTCTTCAGGTGTCGTGCCCGCACCTGATGCAGAAAAGTTTTGAGAATCAGGCCAGCCGACTTTTGGCGGCGGGGTTCCCCCATTCGGTCTTGATTGCAGTGTCTGAGACCCTCCTTCAGAAGCTGAAACTGGGAACACGAGGCAAAGATGGCCGTCTGAAGACCGACAAGCCTTTGGTTGTGCCGTACCTGCACAAGACTTCCCACAGTCTCAAGAAGGTAGCCAACAGGCATGGGGTTTCCCTTGTTTTTTCGGCACCCAACAAGCTGGCACAGATATGCCCACGCATCTGCAACTCTAAATAAAGAGGTTGTCAGCTAAAACATGAGAAGCCGTTCATCAAGTGTTCCACAGGAGTGGTCTACGCCATTCCCTTGAAGTGTGGTAAGGCTTATGTCGGCCAAACCGGCCGCTGCATTAATGAACGCTTGGGCGAACATGCCCGAAATTTAAGCAAATTAAAGGACAAGTACGCACATTTGGTCGCGCACGCAATTGAATGCACAGGATGCGAGGCTCGTTTGGGAGAGACGAAGATTCTCGGCAAGAGTGCCGACGCGACGGCGCGCGTCTCTTTGGAAGCGTTCCACATACACAAATATGGCAGCAAGTGCGTAAGCACCCCTTCTGTATCGCTTTTTGCTGCAGAGCTTCATTTTTTGGAAGCGACTGCTTACTCATTTCAATGTATTGTAAGGAAGATGACGAACATGCGCGCAGTCAGCAGCATCGGCAGCATCAAGCGCGCAGGAGAAGCTCGAGCTCGGGGACTGTGCTCGGTGCATCGTAGAACCGGCGGTCGCTGCGAACCCCAATAAACCTCCTTTATAAGTGGTGGAGCCGTGCGGGGTAACGTTCCACTCTACCATCCTGGAACTCCGTTCTCGGACGCTACCCTTCGCCATGCCGGACGCCGACCAGCAGACTCTTCCATCGCCACCCGTCCCTTGCGCTGGCACCGTTCGCCAGCGGGAGCCTCCCATCTTCAGCGGAACCGACGACAACGACGTTGAAGAGCGGCTGTCGTCCTACGAACGGGTGAGCGTTCACAACAAATGGAATGACTCGGACAAGCTGGCTTACGTCTCATTCTACCTCGCGGGCGTGGCCAGTCTCTGGTTCAGAAATCATGAAAGGGATATACGAACGTGGTCGGCGCTCAAGATTTCTATTACAGAAGTATTTGACCGACCCGCCGTCAGGAAACTCTGAGCCGAGCAGCGTTTGCGTACACGCGCACAGGACACGGGTGAGACATTCACCAGCTATATAGAAGACGTTCTCGATTTGTGCAGGCGCGTGAACGCTGCCATGACGGAAGCGAAAAAGATCAAGCACGTCATGAAGGGAATCGACGATGACGCGTTCCAAATGCTTCTGGCCAAGGACCCGCGCACTGTTGGCGACGTCATCAGCTTGTGCCAGAGCTATGATGAATTGCGTAAGCAGCGAGCTCTGACAAGGCGACATCCCACACCAAATGCGGCATCACTCTGCAGCCTTACCACCGGCCCAGAACAAGCCTCCCTGATAACGCAAATCAAGGATTTCATCCGCGAAGAAGTCGCACGACAGCTATCTCTGGTGTCCGTCACTCAGGAGTGTGCCAGCACTTTGCCGTCTCATATCCGTAACGTGATCCATGAAGAGGTCGCGGAAGCGCTGCCGGCTGTTCACCAGCAGGATGTCGTGACTACACCAGTCACTTATGCTACGGTTGCTGCAATGGCCCCTGGCAGTGTACCCGTGCGTCGCTTCCAGCAGCCTGTGCACCACCCTCCCCCTCCCGTCTCCCGGACCACCACTGCCGCCGCTAACCCGTGGCGTACGCCGGACAATCGCCCTATATGCTTCGCATGTAGGTATCCCGGTTATGTCGCAAGGTTCTGCCGCCGCCGATCGCAGGTGTTCGACGACGATCGCCGAGCGCCCTATGTGCCACCTGATGCAAATGCGCCTTACGAACCCTTCGGCCCATCACCAGCTCGCTCCCCGACTGATCGCCGTCCTCGCTTCGAACGCCTCCGGTCACCCTCCCCACGTCGTCGATCGCTTTCCCCTATTCGTCGACGACCCATCGCTAACGAAGAGGGAAACTAGACGACGCAGTTCCTGAGGCAAGAACTGCGCAGGTGTCGACATGCCGAAGTCCTCCTCCTTTACCTGCCAATGTCATTGATGTGTTTATCGAAAATGTCGCTACAGTCGCCTTAGTCGATACCGGTGCCGCTATTTCAGTTATGGATGCCTAGTTTTGCCGTTCGCTTCGCAAAGTGACGACGTCTCTGTCTGGATTGTCGCTCCAAACGGCGAGTGCTCAACCCATTCGCCCTACCGCTGCTTGTACTGCCCGTGTGATCATACAGGACGTTTTGTACACGATTGAATTCATAGTTCTTTCATCGTGCTCCCACGCCGTTATTCTAGGATGGGATTTTCTCTCACGCCACAATGCCACCATCAATTGCGCTCGGGCTGAGATTGAATTTTCCACCTTGGTGACCTGGCCTCCGTCGATGCTCATCCTGCCGCTAAAATTGTCGTGAAAGAAGACACCTGTATTCCCCCGTGCTCTTCAGCATTCGTACCAGTCTTCTGTAGTGCCATATCCGACGGGACGGTCTTCTTTATGCCCTCTCATCACTTTGTTACCCGAAAAGCGCTTCCTTTGCCCTTTGCAGCTCTTGATTTTGCCGCCGGTGTTAGCACGATGCCCACTTACAATCATCTTTCATCGCCGCTATCACTGCTTCGCCACGAATGCCTTGGTTACGTCGAGTCAGTCGATTCAACACGAATTGTCGCCGTCCTCGACGAAATGCCTTCTACTGCCGTGCATGAACTGAGTGCCCTCTCCGTACCCGACTCAACATGGACTGGTGTGTTCATTCATCGCCGAAGATCTGACGCATTCGCAGCGATCTCAACTTCTCGCAGTCCTTCAGCACTTCCGCCGTTCTTTCAACGTTGCGCAAACATCTCTTGGCCGTGCATCGACGATCGAGCATTACATCGACACTGGCTCTCACTCACCGCTGCGACAAAGACCATATCGCGTGTCTGCTACGGAACGTCGCGTCATTGCAGACCAGGTCGATCACATGCTCCGTCGAGGCGTCATTCAACCTTCCCGAAGCCCATGGGCCTTTCCCGTCGTCCTCGTCACAAAAAAGGACGGTTCTATCCGCTTGTGTGTTGATTTTCGACGGTTGAACAAGATCACGCTGAAAAACGTCTACCCATTACCACGCATCGATAATGCTCTGGATTGTTTGCAGGGAGCCGAGTTCTTTTCTTCGCTGGATTTGCGGTCAGGCTACTGGCAGGTTCCGATGGCAGAGGCTGATCGCCCAAAAACTGCCTTTGTTACACCAGACGGCTAGTATGAATTCACCGTCATGCCTTTCGCATTTTGCAATGCACCTGCTACGTTCGAAAGAATGATGGATAATGTTCTGCGTGGCCTCAAATGGAAAATCTGTCTTTGCTATCTTAACGACATTGTGGTGTTCGCCCCTGATTTTGCAACGCACCTGCTCCACCTCCAGCACGTACTCGCTTGACCAACGCCGGGTTGCAACTTAACCTGAAGAAGTGTCGATTTGCTGTTCGTCAGCTCACAATTTTAGGCCATGTCGCGTCAAAGGAGGGCATTCGCCCGGATCCCGAGAAGCTACGTGCTGTTACTGCGTTCTCAAAACCTACCACTATGAAAGAGCTACGCAGTTTTATCGGCCTAAGCTCTTACTTCCGGCGATTCGTTGGAAACTTTGCGTCAATTATATCGCCTCTCACGCAGCTCCTTGGTGGCGCTTGAGAACTCTCATCATGGTCTCCAGCGTGTGACGACGCCTTCACAACCTTGCGCCGTCTTTTCACGACGCCACCCATTCTTCGCCATTTTGACCCTCAAGCGCCAACCGAAATCCATACTGATGCAAGCGGTGTAGGTCTTGGCGCTGTGTTGGCACAGCGTCACGCTGGCCACACAGAATACGTCGTCGCATACGCGAGTCGCACGTTAACTAAGGCGGAGTCCAATTACAGCGTTACAAAAAAGGAGTGTTTGGCCATTGTGTGGGTGCTTGGCAAGTTTCGCCCATATTTATACGGCAGATCGTTTGACGTAGTGACCGAACACCACACACTATGTTGGCTGTCGACGCTCAAAGATCCATCGGGCCGCCTTGCCCGCTGGGCATTGCGAATCCAAGAATACGACATCCGCGTGGTGTACCGTTCCGGGCGAAAGCACTCCGACGCTGACGCGCTATCCCGATCACCGCTTCCCCCGAAGGCCAGTCACGACTCCCCCTGCGAGTGCACATTATCCTCTCTGGACGTTGACACTATCGCTGCTGCACAGCGTAATGATCCCTGGACTGCATCTCTGCTCGACCTTCTCTCGGATACGTCGACAGTTCCAGCGTCACGCACGCTTCGGCGCCAAGTGCCTCATTTTGCGATTCGCGACCAGCTACTGTATCGACGCAACAATGCCCCAGAGAGACGCACCTGGTTACTCGTCATTCCGCGAATCTTGCGATCAGAGCTCTGCTCCTCGTTCCACGTCGACCCTCAGTGTGGCCATGCGGGAGTCTTCAAGACCTACGAAAGGCTTCGACACCGCTATTACTGGCGCGGAATGTATAATTTCGTTCGAAAGTTCGTCCGCTCTTGTCATGAGTGCCAACGCCGGAAAGCGCCACCGCACAACTCCGCCGGTGAACTCCAGCCTTTACAATGCCCATCCCGACCCTTTGATCGCGTGGGCATAGATCTCTACGGGCCACTTCCGTTGACTCCTGCCGGCAACAGGTGGATAATCGTTGCGGTAGACCACTTAACCCGTTATTCGGAGACTGCTGCTCTACCAAATGCTACAGCGCAGGAGGTCGCCAATTTCCTACTTCACCGATTTTTCCTTCGTCATGGAGGTCCACGTGAACTTTTAAGCGATAGAGGCCACGCCTTCTTGTCTGAAGTCATCGAACAACTGCTTGCTGAATGCGCTATTGTTCATCGTAAATGCACTGCTTATCACCCACAGACTAACGGTACCACGGAACGCTTTAATCGAACTCTTGTTGACATGCTCGCCATGTATCTCTCACCTGATCACTCTAATTGGGACCTAGTTCTTCCGTTTGTCACCTACGCCTACAACACCGCGACTCAGGCCACTACCGGATTCTCACCCATTTACCTTCTTTACGGCCGTCATCCTTCGCGCACCATCGACACCATTCTGCCCTACCGGTCGGACCCATCCGAATGCCTGGCGATCTAAGAAGCCGCCAGACAAGCAGAGGAATGTCGCCAGCTTGCCCGCCGATTCACCTCGGACGACCAGCACCGCCAAAAAGCCGTTCACGATGCCCAGAACTCGACTCCCACTTTTCTCCCGGGCGCTCTCGTCTGGTTGTTAGTGCCACACCGCACGCCTGGGCTCGCTTCAAAGCTCCTTCCGAAGTACGACGGTCCATACCACGTTCTCGAGAGAACATCAGCCGTTAATTACCTGGTTGAGCCGCTAACGCCGCCGTCCGACATGCGACGTCGTAACCGCGAAGTCGTTCACGTTCAGCGTCTCAAGCCGTATCACAATTCTACCGTCCTTCCAGAAAACTAAGTCGCCAGGATGGCTCCTTTATTTCCGTGGGGCCATTGTAAGGAAGATGACGAACATGCGCGCAGCCAGCAGCATCGGCAGCATCAAGCGCGCAGGAGAAGCTCGAGCTCGGGGACTGTGCTCGGTGCATCGTAGAACCGGCGGTCGCTGCGAACCCCAATAAACCTCCTTTATAGTATGTTAGTATCCCTCGCCTTTTGATAGTGTTTTGATAGTGTTTTCTAGTTTTTTTCTGCGCCTGATTCCGTTTACTGCTGGCACGTTCGTTCATCGATGCGCATTGTCATTTTTCCCCCATTGTATCACTCCCTTCCCCCTTCACTTCTGCCTTTCCCCTTATATAAGGTATCCGTCTTCCGTCAATAAAATTTAGTTGACAGTCAGCGTTTGTGTCCCGTCCTTCATACTTGTGGTTGCATGTGATTGCTCTGTAACAATTTTTATGTCAAGTATGCACCAACTCGCCCAGAAAGAAGTTTTAATGTCGTACCCTATGACCGGCGTATTGCGCGTGTGGTACCTGTATTAAAGAAAGGAAATCCATCGGAAATCAATAATTACCGCCCAACATCTCTCACCTCTATTCCTTGAAAACTAATAGAGCATATTACACTCAAATTTCTTAACAGCTTTTTAGACACGAATGAAATAGTTAGCAAAAGGCAACATGGCTTCCGGCAACGTTTTTCCACTACTACTCAACTAATTGATACCGTACATAATCTAACAAAAGCTCTCGACAGTGGCGGTCAGGTAGATATAATTTTTATGGATTTCTCCAAGGCGCTTCATAGGGTTCCTCACTCCAAATTAATAACCAAAATTAAAGAAATATGTATCCCTTCCTATATCATCGTTTGGGCTATGTCATACTTACAAAATAGAAACAATATGTGGAAATTGATGTCAACTGTTCCCGCTTCTTAGATGTTCACTCAGGTGTTCCTCAGAGCTCAGTCTTTTGGTCTGTTTTATTTATTATTTATATTAACGACCTGTTAGGTGTTCTGGAACTAAGCACGTTGGCCAGGTTATTCGCCGATGACTGCATTGTCTTCAAAAGCATTCATTCCGTATCCGATCAACTTGTGCAAAATTTGAACTTGCAGCTTCTTGTAGACTGGTCTAACAAGTGGGATATGACAATTAATTATGACAAAACCGTTTATTTATGTGCTGCGAATAGGATCAACAAAATGAAATTTACGTATGCCATAAGGGACAATATAATTAGGCAAATGGAAGAATACAGATACCTGGGCGTGAATTTTGCTTCCCGGTCGAGTTGAATTCATATCCGTGGGTGAAAGGAACCATAACATCTGATCTTAAATGGTCATCTCATATCTGCAACATCTGCTCCTCTGCAAGGAAAAAGCTAGGTTTCTTAAAACATAAATTAGGCAATTCTTCAAGGGTACCTCATCTTCAAGCCTACAAATAATTTGTTAGACCTTCTCTTGAATACGCTAGCATAGGATGGGACCCACACACCACAGTCAATATAGATAAATTAGAAAAAAATCCGGAGATTAGCAGTAACGTTCATATATAACTGGTATAAGCGAAGGGACTCTCCGTCCGCCATGTTACACCAGGCAGCCCTTGAGTTATTGGCTGGAAGAAGAAAGGCTGCTCGGCTGCGCTTTTTCCCTCCTCGTATTTTTAAAAAATAGGCATTCAGCCACAGGACTACTTCGAAAGGGGCACAACCAGACCCTCGCGATATAAACATAATCATAGCATCAAGCCAATATTTGCCCGCACGAATTTCTTCAAATATTTATTTTTCCCGAAAACAATATCCGACTGGAATTCCCTGCCTCATGACTCACCTCTGCTTTCTTCAACCTTTTGAAAGCCTGTATATCTGACTGTATGGTTAGAAATGATGATTACTTATGAGCTGTGCATAGTGTGCTTCTTTGTCTATATGCCTGTGTTTGGGGCAAGTACTCTCGCAAAGTGTATTTGCTTTATAATCTTGTTTAGTTTTGTTATTATACTTTCTGGTTGTAAATTGTAACTTCACCATTGTTGCTGATCCTGAGGCATAGTGCTTACTAACAAATGTGTGTACCCTCTCCTGCTTGGACCGATTCGGTCTGCAGTATTCTGTAAATAAATAAATAAATAAATAAATAAATAAATAAATAAATAAATAAATAAGTAAATAAATGAACAAATAAATAAAAATTTTCTTTTACGCGACGTGATTCTGCAGCATGACGCGCCACTACAACTGCTCACAGACCGTGGTCGGACATTTCTGTCTCAAGTCATCGCCGACATCCCGCAGTCCTGCTCCATCAAGCACAAGCTGGCTACGTCTTACCATCCACCTAACGGTCTCACTGAGCGTCTGAATCGCACCCCAACAGACATGCTTGCAAAGTACGTCTCGTCCGACCATACTGATAGGAACCTTGCCCCTTTTGCATATAATTCTTCGCGTCACGACACTGCCGGTTATTCCCCGTTCTTTCCGTTGTTTGGCCGAGAACCCACATTGCCACTGGACGCATCCCTTTCTTCCGCCGCAGCAGAGACAAGCTAGTACGGACTTGACGCCATCGCCAGGGCAGCCCAAGCACACGAAATTGCCCGCGCTCGCCTCCTGAACTGTCAAGACAAGCAACGGCGCTTGTACGATCGCCAACCCAGAGACGTCCACTTTTCGCCTGGATCTCTGGTACTCCTGTGGTCCCCGACTCATCACGTTGGCCTGTCAGACAAACTCCTGTCTCTGTACACAGGCCCATATCGAGTGCTGCGGGCCGTGACTCCAGTTACCTACGAAATCGCCCCATGCAGTCAGTACGAGTGTCATCTGCCTCAAATTCCACTGACGTTGTGCATTTCGCACGCCTCAAGCCATATTATCTCCTGTTATCACTGATATTTAGACACCCCAGGACGCTGCTTCTGCCGCCTGTGGTAATGATACATGCATATTGCGTGTTTCTTGTGGCCGATGTACGCGGACGCCCCGACGAAGACGACGAACGCTCTCTGGATCTCGAGCTCTCGGCTGAACTGGCCAGCGCTTCTGTTACCTTTTGTAAATATACTTCGTGAATAGTCTCCAGTCTTACTCCTTTGTTCACGTAACAATATTTTCAAAGCGTATGTATCCGAGTAATAATATTTTGAAAAGACTGCATTAGACATGTGACCAAGAGAACGTTTCTCATGTGCTAGTCCTGCAGCGAGCGTAATGCTGATAGGGGCCATATCATTTAGTGGACACGCCCATACCGTAAGCATACGTAAGCATGCCTATGTATGCTTATGAAACGTTATCAATACTCACTTAAAGGTCATTCAATTTAAAAGGCCACAGGTAAGAAATAGAGGCACGCGAAAAAAAAAGCCGCAACATTTTATAATACGAAAAATTTTACGGGTGGTCGGCTATCGATGTTTAATGTTCTATAGACGCCGTTGTGGTACTGAACGAGCTGGCAATTGGGGAGCGAGGTCTTACGGAGTCGCCATCTTTCAGGAGCGCCTCCCTTGCGTAGTATGAGGGATAACGCGGCGCGCTACTCATAGGCTTCGCTTACAGCGCTCAATAAAAGCACCACGCGGCAGCCCTGCGGGACATTTATGTAGTTACTCTCAGACCAAGGGAAGTTTTTTACTGTCGATATAATATTCTTCGGCAAACTGAAAGCACAGAATCGTTTACGGACGCTATGTTTTTACAGAATACGTACAGTGAACGCCACTGCGCGCGGTCGACGCGATGGAGTCTCCCGAACCGGCTTCTTGCGTGAAAGGTAGGCAAACGCTGAGAGTAGGATATGTGAAATATGTTCTTATAGTGAGCTGTCTGTATAACCAAATGGAGCATACCAGAATGAAGCCTTAATGGGGCGATCGCACGGTTTCGCAGAGACCGACTGCGCGTCTGCATGCATGTCCGCGCACAATGTTTTGCTTTCGCTGTGAGCGCCTTTTCGCACCGTGCCGTGAGCTTTAGGCCACAGCATATGAGCATCTGACAGTACACTAGCAACCATTGTTGTGTGGACGCTATCAGAACTGTTCAAAAATGATTTCGTAATAGAGACTTTGACGCCTACGGCAACTGTGATATGCCGTCGTGACGATTCAATCCTTTTTTTGTCTTCTAAATTCTTGGACATTTCAATATTATTTCTGAAGTTGCGTCGCAGTGTATGTTTATCGGTATTCTCAGCGTGCGATTTCCCTCTGCTTCTTTTTCGTAATCAAGTGCATTAAATCATAAAACAAACATGACCATATGCCATGCCTTTTTTTAATTTGGGTCTTATCGCTCCCTTTCCGTTTGTGGTGTGTGTGCGGTGCGCGACATGGTGCGGTGGTCGGGACGGACAGAAGCAGACGACAAGGAGTGCGCGCACCGAGGCGAATACCGTTGCTGGAGGAAAACGACGACTCAGAAGAGCGTCCGGCACGTGAACGCGCGGCGCAAGAAAATGAAACAAGAGTAAAATGCCAACCAATTAGGAAAGACCACGGGGCGTCAGGCAGCCAATGTGAAAATGACTAATCGGCCAGAGCGGAAGAAAAGGCGAGGCGCGCTGGCAGAAGGGGGAGACGCCGGGAGAGTTCCAGGAAGCGACGCCAGGAGAAGGTCGGTCACCGGACCGGGAGCGCCGACTCTACCGCCCACCCCATCCCTCCCTCGACAATTATCACCAGACACTTTGGAGGCGGCTCCAAACACGCACCTTACCCTCCCCTTATATACGCTCGCGCTATCACCACTGCCACACCGACCCCTCCTGTACCCTCTGCCACCACCCCAAAGCCACTCTCGATCACATCCTTTTCTTCTGCCAGGCGGATCCTCCACCGCGGGGCCTGGAGCACCTTACTACTTGGGAGGCTTGGGAGACCCTACTGTTCTCCGAGGACCCGGCCAAGCAAGCCATCGCCACAGGCCGGGCTGCCAGCGTCATGAGCCTCCGGGGCATGAACGTTTGAGTGCAGTGGGGCCATGCGGGGGCCCAAGGACCAGCGTGTTCGCAACTCCCCTGTGTGCAATAAAGTTATCACCACCACCACCACCAGACCAGGAGTTGAAGACGGGCCGTCGGCTTCCAGACCCGAACCACCAGGACTTCACCCGGCCGGGGCCTCCTGCCAACCCGTTCCTGCGCGTCGCCAGTCTTCCCGAGCGTGCCGCCAGCTGCTCAAGGCCGGCGTTCGAGCTTCTCTGCCCGTGCGCAGAACGAGAGCAGTCGGGCTACGGGCCTGAGTTCTACGCCCAGCTGCCCGGCCAGAACGCCGCCCCCGTCTGTCGTGCCGCCTGCTGCCCGATGCCGGCGTTCGCGCTTCTGTGCCCGTGGGCAGGACGAGAGCAGTCGGGCTACGGGCCCGAGTTCTACGCCGAGCTGCCCGGCGAGAACGCCGCCGCCGTGTACTAGTGCCGCCGAACCGCCTGCTTTCATATCCAAGCCAGAGCTAGGGCGCTCCGGTCGCCCGGTCAACCATCCTATACCCCGACCTTTGGTGAGACCGACGCAACTCCTTTCATCAACTTGTCGCCGCGTCCCCGCGTCGAGACTGTTATACGTCCCTGCCGTCGTGGCAAGCCCGGACACGCGCACTAGTTAACGTCATACTAGGCCCAAGTGTGTTTCTTTCTACCGTGATGTCTATTTTAGTGTTTATTTTATGCTTTCTATTCCATTCTATATATTTTAAGCCTCTTTCTAGCTTCATTAAAAGTTTGTATGTGTCTTCGAAACCAACGGCTTTGTCCCCAATTGGGCATCACAAATTGGCGTCCGCGACAGGACAAAGCCGTTCGTTTGAATTTTTTTTTTCTAACGGCTAGGAACTATGGCTAGCACACGAGACCTATTAGCCTTAGCCGAACGCATGAGGCTGGAAGGTGGGGAGTTGAGGGCTTGGTTAAACGAGCAGGAAGCGCGTGCGCGATAAGAGCGGGCAGCGGAACGCAAGGCTAGAAAGGAGGAGCTTGCATTGAAGGAGAAGAAATTGCAATTGCTGCTAAAAGTCGCAGAAGCTGAGGGCGCATATTTGGGCAAGAAACAGCCAGTAATTAGTTTGTTTGACTCAGTCACCGTGGCCCAGGGGTTAGGTTTGCATGCGGCAGACTTGGACAAGTGGGTGCAAGAGCACCGAGAAAGCTGCGAGAATATGCGAGAAATATGCGAGAAAGCTGAGAAGGAGCGCGAGAAGCGAGTGACTAAACAGGCAGCTGAGAAAGGACGTCTGGAAGAAGAGCTTCGCAAGGTACGCCTTCGCATGAAATCCCACACGGATGCTTGCTCCAAAGGGACAAGTTCCATTGTTGGGAATGCAACACAGCAGTGCCAAGGCGACCCGAAAGCGCTCTCCAACAAAGCGTCAAACCTTAGCGAGCAAAACGTCTCTCAAGGAAAGACAACTTGTAATCATGCCATTGTAGGCAAAGATACTATTTTTTTCAAAGAATATGTTTGGTCACAGAACAAGGAGCATATTGGTTACGTACCTCAACCAGTGCTGCGCGAGCCCAACGTAGGCGATGACTGCTTTGTACATGGTTCAGAGTTACCATGCATAAGCATGGTTGAGAAAACTAAAGTTAGAACGGGGCACCTACTACAGGCTAAAAATAGTACGTCGGAGGGTTTCCACCATAGTCAAGATAAACCTGAAGATATCAGGGCTTCTGAGAAACCATGTTTGGTTTCCACAAAAAGTATTGAGGAGTGATTACTGCGTTCCTCGAATCCGACAAAAGCAACTGCTATGCGCACTTGGTAGGGCTCAGGCCAGTGTACCAAATCAACACATGGCTTTGAGGATTCAGAACGTCCTTTGTGTTCTCATGCACTCGTGTGTGGTTCGACCATTGGCACTGATGCTGCAACCACACATTACAACGTTGACTACCTTAGAACGCAGGCAGTTACTTGGTCGACACCATGCAGCGACATTAATGCTTGGAGCGATATTATCGCGGACTGGCTAGTGTACTCTGACCGAGAAGATAAGTGTCTAGTTCGGTTGATGTCGGAAAGGGTCGCCTAAGGGAACCGTACTGTTCAACTTATGGCTTTTCTCGGACTTCTGACCTCGGACATGGTGACCTTCCTCTTGATTATCTTCTTCAATAGTGTGTTGTGATAGCCTTTGATGCTACAGTTCTTGTTTCACTTGTTGTGCTTTCTTTAAATTTGTGTCTTCCGTTAATGTTTTTATCTGTGTGCTCAGTGAACTGTGCCATGCAACCATACAGTGCGTTCTCGTGAACGGACCATGACTGTAGTGTTCCGAGCATACGTGAACTATGTCGCGCACTGAGCGGCAGTTTCGCTTCCGAAAAACTTCGTAAAAAGGGGCTTATGTGATGTGTGTGGTGCGCGACATGGTGCGGTGGTCGGGACGGACAGAAGCAGACGACAAGGAGTGCGCGCACCGAGGCGAATACCGTTGCTGGAGGAAAACGACGACGCCGAAGAGCGTCCAGCACGTGAACGCGCGGCGCAAGAAAATAAAACAAGAGTAAAATGCCAACCAATTAGGAAAGACCACGGGCGTCAGGCAGCCAATCTGAAAATAACTAATCGGCCAGTGCGGAAGAAAAGGCGAGGCGCGCTGGCAGAAGGGGGAGACGCCGGGAGAGTTCCAGGAAGCGACGCCAGGAGAAGGTCGGCCACCGGACCGGGAGTTCAACACGGGCCGTCGGGTTCCAGACCGGAGCCACCAGGACTTCACCCGACCGGGGCCTCCTGCCAACCGATTCCTGTGCATCGCCAGTCTACCCGAGCGTGCCTCCAGCTGCTCAAGGCCGGCGAGCTTCTGTGCCCGTGGGTAGGACGAGAGCAGCGGGCTACGGGCCCGAGTTCTACACACAGCTGCCCTCGGTCAGCTGTTCTTGCAGCATCCGTTGCCGCCATTTGAAGGCGCAACTGAAGCGTTCGCTCCTCCAATTCTAGCTGTCGTTGGCTCGTCTTGCCACGATTGCCCTCATCCTGCCCACGGGCACAGAAGCTGTGCTGCATTTGTGATGCAAGATTCTTGTACTCAAATGTTCTGACGGTTCTCTTAGGTGGCGCCTCCGAGAATTCCATTGAGGACAAAGCCGTTGGTTTCGAAGACGCACACAAACTTTTAATGAAGCTAGAAAGAGGCTTAAAATATATAGAAGGTAATAGAAAGCCTAAAATAAACACTCAAATAGACATCACGGCAGTAAGAAACACACTTGGGGATAGTATGACGTTAACTAGTGCGCGTGTCCGGGCTTGCCACGACGGCAGGGACGCATAACAGTCTCGACGCGGAGACGCGGCGACAAGTTGATGAAAGGAGTTGCGCCGGTCGCACCAAAGGTCGGGCTCTAGGATGGTTGACCGGGCGACCGGAGCGCCCTAGCTCTGGCTTGGAGATAAAAGCAGGCGGTTCTGCGGCGCGGGCACACGGCTGCGGCGTTCTGGCCGGGCAGCTAGGCGTAGAACTCGGGCCCGTAGCCCGACTGCTCTCGTCCTGCGCACGGGCACAGACTCGCCGGCCTTGAGCAGCTGGCGGCACGCTCGGGTAGACTGGTGACACGCACAGTAACGGGTTGGCAGGAGGCCCCGGTCGGGTGAAGTCCTGGTGGCTCGGGTCCGGAACCCGACGGCGCGTCTTCAACTCCCGGTCCGGTGGCCGACCTTCTCCTGGCGTTGCTTCTTGGAACCCTCCCGGCGTCTCCCCCTTCTGCCAGCGCGCCTCGCCTTTTCTTCCGCACTGGCCGATTAGTTATTTTCCGATTGGCTGCCTGACGCCCCGTGGTCTGTCCTAATTGGTTGGCATTTTGCTCATATTTTATTTTCTTGCGCCGCGCGTTCACTTGCCGGACGCTCTTCGGCGTCGTCGTTTTCCTCCAGCACGGAATCGCCTCGGCGCGCGCACTACTTGTCGTCTGCTTCTGTCCGTCCCGACCACCGCACCATGTCGCGCACCACACACATCACACCGTTCCAGTGAACTTGCCAGTATCTAGCATCAACAAGTTCATAGACCAAACGGTCATGAAATTAGCCGGGGCAGCGGGCGCGGGCGAACGTATTAGTGCTCGTTTTCTGCTACTCACTGAAGATGGCAGTCCCGGCGACGTAGCAGAAATCTTCCTCGCGTCTGTGCTTGCTGCGTACCCGAGTTGTAGCCGATGGCTGTCTGCCGGTTCTAAGTTTCACGAGCCAAGCTTCACGCAGCTCCTTGTCCTGCGGCTACGTGTGAATAAGGCTGACACCGTGCTCCGTTGCGTACATCCGGCACTGCGGCACCGAGCAGTAGCCTACCATGCTGCACGCCTCCAAAGGAAGCCACTACCTATTATAGCACTTTCAAACGTTGTCAAGCAGACACCCAAAGCGGTAAAGCATCACCACTTAATCAGAACCGCAGCGCAGCTGGGACTTTAAACTTTTGTTTTCAGCTCGCTTCGGCGTTTCCGAAGCAGCCGACGCGGCCACTGTGTTCACTTGATCCCTCATGCCATGTCACGCCGACGGTGGCGCCAGCTTTTCCAGTGGTGGAGCTCGCCCCCAATACTGTGTGCCAGACTTGCGAGATGACGAGGACGCGCATGCCTCAGTGGAAACGCAAACAAGCATGCAGTCGGTTCGACGTTCGAATCTGCCCTCTAGGGGAGCGATGGGCGCTCGTATCGCAGCACGAAACTTGAGTTTGCCTCATCTATAAAGCGCGTGATTACAGCGCTGTAGCGTGTAGTGCTTACCGCCTTGTGCAGGTTGACAACGCCCTTCTGGACCTGGTTGCCGAACTCGCTCCAGATGAGGTCCAGGTGCTCGGCGAGCCAGTAGCCGATGCCTTCCTTGACGAAGATCTCGCGCAGACAGCAGCATCCGGATGCCAGCTCCCGGTCTGCGGCGCGCAGTACCTTCTGGAGCTCGCACTCCATGATCTCGCGGTGCACGATGGCCGTGCGGAGAAGGTGCACGTCCACCTGGGTCAGAAGCAAATGTTCTCAGCTTCGCCATTCGACAACGTCTCAAAAGGTTCTGTTGCAAGCTGTGCCTTAGTGGAAAACCCGCTTCGCTGCTCATTTTGCTTGTTTGAAACGCTGAACGAAATTTAGTAGTGCGCCGGATCCAGAAAAACAAGCCTATACACGGCGATGGTATGGTGCCATCGCAGTGAGTAAATGCTAAAAAATTGAATAATATTATAGATACGTTTGTAAGCTAATTGCATCAGAGAAGTTACATTGATTATAAGACTAAGAAGCATGCTTCCGGAACTGTAGTACGGCACCTTAAAATGAGTGCAATTCTGGCCAGGAGTCGCCAACCCAGATCCTAAAATTTCATAATACATTTTCAGTACAGCGTACACAGCAGGTAGTGCAACGTGCACTAGACTGCACACATCATTTGTAGAGACGCCAACGTACGTGCTCCATAGCATGGCTTGGATGCGAGGTACACCCGCCTCCAAGTTTCTGGATTATTCGATTCTTTTGTCGCAGTATGCTGCTGGAATTTGCTTTAGGCGTATCCGGAATACTTTGGCGAAAGGGCATTGGCGACGGATCAGAGTCATTTCCTAGGTATGTTCCTTATTTTGAGTGTCAGAAGCTTAACAAGAGAAGATCCATCTGTTGCCAAGTGACAGCAGGTATTTTGTTCACTTGAAGATCGTGTTTTCAATTCTGCAGAGCGACAGAAAATATTCTGCTAAATGAAGACTCCAATAAGTTGGAAGCTAAAAGTTTGCTTTCGTGAGACGAATATGATTGACGAATGTGATTTCATATACTATAATACTTCACAAATGCGTCAGTGCTGTCACTAATCTGCCTTAACGTTGAGGAATAGCCTCTTCACATATGCATGAGTGCCGCGTTTAGACGTAGAGATGTTTCGCATTTCCGCCTCCAGATGACAGAGTTTGCTACTTCGTTTGTTGAAACTGTTCTTCTGCCTAGGCTAGATATGTAAAATCAGCTTTCTGTCAACTGTGTGAGACGTCATACCGGAGCTGAGCGTGGTCAGACTGTTTCAGATGCAGCAGATGTTTTAAGAAATTTAAGCTACTCGCCAACTCGTTGTCCGCCGATTGTTTCTGAACAGTTACCATTGGCGTTTCGCTAGTTTGAAGTTTTTTCGCAGTGCGCTGGAGACGCATAGCGCAGCACCGGCGTTGCTTCGTACGCGACTGTCATTTAGCGCACCGGGCGCAGGCGCAAGGTACGCACCTCTCTCAGCGACATAAGCCACTGGTCCGAAGCTCCGTCGTACTTCTGGTACAGGGCGAGGAAGTTCCCCGCCACGTGGCGCTGGGTGATCCACCAGACCTCGCGCATGCGCAGCAGCAGGGGCAGCAGCTCGTGCGCTAGGAAGTCTGGTCGTGACGGTGCACTGCTTTGGTGGTTCTCGAGGTGGGAGAGGACTTCGCTCGCGTTAGTCGACACTTGCTCCCCCACGCGCTGCCAGACCCGAGTCACCGCCTGCAGCGCAGTGGAGCAACGAAAAGCGCTTATTGCAAAGAACGTATTGGAGGCTCGCAGGTTTGTTGGCACGAACACCTGATCTTAAAGGTCAATACGGGGCGCAACGTAACATAAAAATGAACGACTTTGGCACTAGTTGTGACCACCCTGGGGAACTTAAATGTTCCGCGCCCCCGCACCTTCCGAACAGGTCACCTGCCGGCTCTTTTGTATCTGTCCATCGGTTCATTCATCCATTCACTGATATATTCATCCATCCTGTCGGAATCAATCAATCAATCAACGAATCAATCAATGAATCAATGAATAAATGCATGAATGAATGAATGAATAAATCATCAGTGAGAGCTGGGCACGACCGAAACTCTACTAGAAAGAGCGAGAACGAAAACGCTACTCATTGACCTACACTCCAGTGTAGGCTTAACGGCCGTGCAGGACACGTACAGTCTCGAAATAAGCAGACTGTTTTTGCTAGCCTTACCCAGAGGAATCTCATTCACGGTTGCAAACGTGCCTTAGTGAAATCGTGAAGCTTCCCCTGCCGCTTCCAACCGAGTTCCGCGGAGCCCCTGTCGGTGAGTTCCTTGAGCACGTCGAGTATGTTGTGCAGGTTTCCTTTCCAGTAGGTCTCGAACACGGCCTGTGCGTGGAGCACGTAATCGCGGTGCGAGCAGAGAGGCTCGTGGTCGCCGACCGACTCGAGCGAGCCCGAGGTGCCTGCCGGGTCCAGCTGGAGCGGCTCGCCATGCTGGGCGCCCGCCCTGCGAGACAACAAAATGCGATGGTTCGCCACCGATGGCAGATTGCTAGAGTCGAAGGGGCTCTGCAGTACCTCGGCTCACACATCTTCGCCCTCATATCACAACGACATTGGTATGCCTAGTACTCTGCGAATAATTATGTTTGAGACGAGTGCGAATCGAATAGTGCGAGAAGCGAATCCAATTCAATGTCGAATATATCTCGAATAGTTGTTCAATAATGACCATCAAGTTTACATATGAAACGACATTTACATCTGAGTAATAATGAACGTAGCAAGCGTCTGATTAAAGCGCACGTTATGTAACGCTGTTAATTAAACTGTAGCAGGGTAGCTAGCTGGGGGAGTCGGTACAGCTGCACTATTATTACTTGCAGCGCGCACTAACAAGGACGAAGTTGAGAGACGAAGCACGAGCGCTGACGCACGACTTAAAGTTTATTGTATCTAAACAGCCATATAAAAACTACACTCGCTTTACACAAGGAAAGATGTGTTTTAGAAGCATCTAATCGTTAAAATTATCATTTTTTTGCTTTAGTGCCCGCCTTTTTTGTTTCGCTTTTGGTTGAGGGAATTTATGGTGCGCGGGTGTACGCATGTGTGAGTGTTCCTATTTATATGGCTGTTTAGATAAAATCAACCTTTAGTCGTGAGTACGCGCTTGTGTTTCGTCTCTCTTCTTCGTCCTTGTTATTAGGGCGCGCTATAAGTAATAATTGTTTATTAAAAACACAAATGGAGCATTAGAAACGAAAGACATCGCCGCCCAAGCGCTCCATACAGATGGTTAACCAGTGAAGCTGAAACATGGAGCCCCGGTGTTTATCACGGGGTTATTTTCGACGGTTCATTAAACGACGGCTTGGCAGGCTGCCGGATCTTCGGTATGCAACTGCTGCTTGCACTCCGCTGCACGAGCCTGTTCTTGTGCCTAGGCTGCAGCATCGGCCCGGCGTAGGCGAGCCCGATCCTGCTCGTGACGTTGCGGATCGAAAGCTGCCTACTCCTCGGGAGTGCGTAAGACGCGTGGCCTACCCATTCCGGAGCTGGAGAGAAAATGCTGCGCGCGCGCTCGGCAGCGACTGAGCACGTCTGGCGCATGCAATCACTCGCCTTTCTCTTTTTTTCTTCGCGCATGCGCATGAAGTTGCGCCAGAGGAGTTTTCGGTGTACAGGCGACAGACGGACGGAAGGACGGACGAATCGGCTAGATATATAGAGCTTCGCTGTAATAAGCAGTTCGTTCATATAGATTGGACTTCTCGGAGACTGCGAATGATCGTTGTAACTTGTACATACGGTAAGGCATGGCTCCCTTGAGTAACGTAGCCTTCTCCACTATATAAAGTCTCCGGTTTTATGCCTATACTACGGCCCGTGGGGATAAAATTTGTCATACGTAAGCTTCAATTATATGTTTGATCGCGCACAGAAGATGGTTTAGAATAGTGGAAAACTATTCGTGAAATACTCGCATTTAAAAAATTTAAATTCGAATCCCCTGTTCGAGTCAAGCACAGAATCGAATCGAATAGGACATTATTCGATTCGTTGTTTGAGAGTTTAGAAGATAAGCGCAATAGCTATATGTGTTCCTGACCATTTCGTAATGAAATCATCAGGAATGCGGCTTATGCCAATTATTTGCAGTACATGAAATGCCCATGAATTATGAGAACAAGGGTTGGGCCAAGTCCCCTTACAAGAGCCCATGTTTGTTCTTTCCTAAATTGCAATGGCTGGAGTCTTTTGTTCTGCAGGTTGTTCATGAGTGGCCTTTATTAATGACATGTTCACTATTAGGATTGGGCAGGGACTGTTAATACGAGGCGTTAAGTCAGCCTGATTTTTGGATCGATTGGAACGTTCACCTGATTTTGCTTGAAATCACTTCAGTGCATGCTTACGCAATACAGGCAGTGGACAGATTGTATGCATACCGTCAATCTTTTGATGTTGTCTTTCTCAGTGGTGAGTATTACGTTCGGTTGACTGCAAACTTATGGTTCGTTAAAGGTCATGAAGCATTGCGTAAGAAGGGTCGAAAGCTTTTGGAACATAATATTGGGGATGTATTTCATCATATCTGGAGTGTATTTCACAGATATAGTTAGAACAGTGGCTCTTATATCTCGGTAGGCGGTGACGTGGTCGTTTTGGTATAGTGTAATATTCATTCTAAAATTCCTTCGGTACTCTTCGCATTTATTCGTAAAGGATGACGACTTTCGCTGTTTTCATTTATTGCCTATGAGTTGTTTTTTGGCTGCACCTAACTTTTAGAATTGCCTGTAGCCGATAGAACAAGTATAACCCTTGATCTGAATTACGAATGGATATGTCACGTTCCGCTTGCCGTTCAGTTTCAAAAGTGCAGCCAATTAGAAATAAGCCGATAAGCAAGTTAGTTTTCTGACAGGCAGCTTCAGACAAGTATAAAATGACTGCACGCTTAGTTTTAGTGTGCCGCTAAACATCGAATGCACGCTATTAGCTCAGTATGCAAAACGTCGCCGTTCTTCTCGCCTCGGTGTATGCGCAATTGAAAAGTCTTGTCACGGAATCGAGAAAGAGCCTAGCGCGCGTGAATGCCTGTCAGAGTGCGCCAAGGTGTCACTTCGGGGGCCCGCACGGTCTCTTGGGAGGAGTGCTGGCGTACCCTTTGTCGAAATGGGCCTTGTCCCGGGACTCTTTCAGCGGCGAGGCTGCGAAAACAGGCGAAGTGAGGCATCAAATACGAGGTCAGGCATCGCAACAGCGTCATCTAACACGACCAATAGGTGGTGTCGAAATCAACGCCCCAGCAATTGTTGCCTCTTGGTAAAAGAAATAGATATCTAAGACTATGCTTTTGGAGAGTCCATATGCCAGAAGTGGTTGCGGAGCCGGAACAACGTCACAACTACCATGTTTTCGATAACGCCTATAACGAATAGAGAGAGCGCACTCTTGCGCGCGCCTCCGGGTCTTATGGTTTGAACGATTAGACGCATAAAACGCAGACACAAGACGAGTAAAAAGAACACAAACAGATTGTGTATTCGTCATCATGTGTCCGTTCATTTTATATGGCTAACATTTCAAATCAGGCAACCTTACTGGATTCGATCAGCTTTCTTTCATTCCATGTCATGTACACTCTGACACATACACGTTCGATGAATCTTCAATAAACACCGCGGATCAAACTCCGCTCAGATGTACGCACTACACGGTAGGTTAGAGCATGCTTGTTGCTGCTTTGTTTGGTCGAACTTGAAACATTCAATGCAGATTGGCTAAGTTCAAACGGCTGGCGGGACATGATTGATTTGTTCACTTTGTTGATGGTGCTTAATATCGCAAAGCCACACATTAACTGTGAGATACGCCATAACGAAGGGCTCTCGATTAATTGAGGTCCACAAAGAGCGACGTAAGTGAGCGTTATAGCATTTTGGCACCATCGGAATGCGGTCGACGCGGAGCTATGAATCCAATCCATAGCTTCGTGCTCTTCAAATCGACATGATCCCTGCGCTGAAGTGGAAAGTGAACGTCGACATGGACTGTGATAAAATTGTGAAAAAGAAGACACTATGTACGTGCAAAGTAAAACGGATTCAACACGAGATGCAAGATACGTGAACCAACCACCATAGAAAAACCCCTAACGATGAACATCAAAGGAGAAAAGCCTTGACGACAAGCGTGCATTCCAGGCTGCAGCTTGAAGTTTTCTGGCTAACGGGGAAGACGTGTTTGGGTCAAATGCGTTTTGCATATGTGCGTTGCTGCTGTGGAGCACCTCCTGGTTGTCCAGTCCCGCATCTTCGGTATTGTAATCTGTGACCACCGTGATTAACATGAATGGGAAGTGGTGATACGGTGAAAATGCCAACGTCAGGGATGTACAAGACACGACTTCACCATTATAAATTCATGATGGACCACTGAACCATGTGTTCATAACAGCGATTACAAGCTAAGTGAATTCTTCTGACAAGCAGAAAGCAAAACATTTGGCACAGAGGCATAATCGGATATGGGCCGCATTTATTAATAATTCCTAAAGCGTTCTTAAGAGAAGGTGTGAACAGCACCTCAATGACGGACCTGTTCTGCAGAATCCCGCAAAGTAGAGGAAGTGTCATGAAAGGGAAAGCTGTCACCCACCTGAATGTAGCACAAAGCTACAAAGAAATTCCATACAAGTTTTTCAGTAAAACGAAAGAAAAAAGAATTCCTCCTCGTCCACGATTCGAACACGGGAACAACGCCTTCACAGAGCTGTCGCTGTAATATCTGAACTAACCATGAGGCTAAGGGGTCGTAGCGCGAAGGTGATTTACTTGACAATCCGAAGCACAGGGAAGCCTTAATAAGGCAAAAGAACACTGAATTTTTGCCTCAACTGTGAAGCTTTCTTTTTGAGAAACCTGTATGGGTTTCCTTTGTAGGTTCGTGCTACATTCGGGTGCGTGACAGTTTTGTCTTTCATGAGACTTCCTTCACCTTGCGGGATTCAGCAGAAGTGACTTGCCATATTCAATGTCGCTATGCTTTGAGTTGTCCAATTATTCGCTCCCACACTGAGATCTACTAGCCTGCTGGTTATCTCCGGTGGTAGAGCAACCACCCCGGAAAGGCGTTGGTCCCTGGTTTGAACTCAGGATCGAGACTTCACCGAGAAGCTTCCGTTCTGAGAAACCCGTAGGGGTTTCCTGCGCACCTTCGTGCAGCATTCGTGTGGGTGACAGTTTCCCTTTCACAATGATCAAAGAGCGGGCGAAGAGAAGTTATTTTCCGAGTATTCTGTGGTCTGAACAAGAGGCAGAAGGAAGAACCTGCGGTCAATTCTAGGTACAGACATTAAAACCTTATCTGCGAGTACACCACTGGCTAAAAACCCGGATGTATCGTGTAAATCTAAATAAACAGACTTCCGTGGCGATTGCGTTTGTAAGTAGGATTTCAGAAGATTTAAATTTTCTATAAGTGCGCAATCACTTCGGTTATTCTGATATCTTTGACACATTAAACTCAGTTTTGCTGTGAGATGACGAGGCGACGTAGCATAACGATGTAAATATTCTCGAAATAAAGCGTTTTTTTCCCTGTCGACGATGCAAATACCTTGGCAAGCGTCGCAAATGTTCTTCGTTCATTAGCAGCCCCTCGTAAATTTGGCTCTAGCTCGACATTTGTAATTAACTTCTGATGAATACAATCATTCCGGCAATGGCAGTTCAAAGGCGATACATATTTGTCTCAAGGTGCTATTGATTACTTGGAAGCAAGAAAGCTACTGGTGAAACAACTACTGGTGAAAGCAAACAACAATGGAAAGGTTAATAAGTGGTACCTGTTGAAATGCGCGTTCAACATAGAGCAAAAAACTTGCATGCACATATGGCACACGTCACGTGTCTGATGAACATATAGGAGGTTCATTTCACTTGTTAGTTGAAACTCTCGCTTTGGGTCCCCTGCGCATTTAACATATGTGGGTATTTCGCGCTAGTAAACAGGCATTTCACAATAAAAAAATGCCGTTTTTCCACCTGGATTCGGAAAATCAGAGCTCACGGCTTCGATACGTGGCCATGTTGGCCACGCTACTACAAAGGGAAATGCGAAAACAACTGCGTGCTTACACTGTGGACTATGTTAAACAAGTGGCACGGAGAGAGGCGTGATGTCACAAGTGTCCTTCAGCACGTTTATATTTATGTCCCAGTTTGCAGTTTTTTCTCGAATACTAGAATTCTGCGTGTATTGAAACATTTTAGTGGTTTGGGAGCGCAGATTGCACAAGAAGCCATTAATTGTTGGCGCTAGAAGCTGTCAGCAAAGCCAGCTATCTGAAAGTTTCACATCCGAGAAAGGCGCTAGAATTTTAATAATAGCCTGCGAGTGTATAATTGGTATTCCACCCTTAATTTGCATTAAGCTGAGTTCTTGTTTAAGCTTGCTTCAGCAGGTACCCTTATATACAACCAAAGCTTTGGAACTCCTCCTGTATATTTTGTTGCTATGTTTATTCATATAACTAAATTAACAAAATGCTTCTTCCCTCGCATTTGCTGAGAACAGATCGTTCCACCATTGCTTGACATTATGGTAGAAATCGTCCTGTCGGATCATAAGCTTGCTTTTTTTTTCTGTTTACAGATAATGCATTTTGTCGTATGCCCGAAGGTTAGCAATACAAGTGCGCAGCTTCTGAACTCTGAGCCGATAACGCAAGCATTATCTTTAATTTTCTTTACGTATATTGAGTCCGACGGATGACGTTTGATATGTGAATTTGCGCGCAAAGGTATTATTTTGACTGCGGAATAGACTTGCGGCAACTCGAAAAAAAGAAAAAGCAAGCAACAACCCGAGCTCATGGATAACACAAAATTGTATTGGTAAAGTGTTGCGTTCGCATCCCGGCGTGTGTGCGTCACACGTGCCGTATGCTATCTGTATGCAGGGATGAACTGATCACGTGCGCTGCGCATGCGGCTTATAGACCTGCGCACGTCCTGCGGTGAAGTGTGTGTGTTGTTCCCAGGCTGCCGGTTGGTCCGAAAAGTACGTCTCGGTTCTGAAGAGACATCACAAAGTAAAAAAACCAGCCGAGTGAGAAATAAGTTAGGAAAGTATCAGAATAAACTTCCAGCCTTCGGTACTCTATTGCACGCTAAGTTGACTGTTGCCAAAAGGAGATTATTACGCCGTTACAATAACTCATTTTATTATGAGTGATCGCCACCGCTTTTCGCGCCACCTGTCGCTGGACACCGGAGGTCCAATGATGCACTTGGGAGTGATGTGTCGAACTGCTCGCGCATGGCGACCTCTTTTACGGAATTGTTTTTAACAACTGTTTTCGCCGATGCTTCTGCACATGGTGTCTCATCCTCCACACTAACGTCTGCGAACGCTGCACCAGTTCCCGACACACAAGTGTCACATCAACGCATCGTAGCTCTTTTTGTAAAATATAAATGATAAAAAAATTGATCGCCCTTCCACTACTATGAAGAGGGGTGCAAGCGTAACCCGGGACCCGCGGCTCTTCCTCGTCGTAACGCCTCGGTTTCGCGCTCGCTCGCGGCGAGGTCAGCACGTCGACGACGAGCCCTTTCTCGAGCACGAGTTTCTTCGTACGGCAATGCCGAAGAGAGTGAGGCTTCGCTTGAGTATATTTGCCGAGGCAGCATGCCAAACGCCCTTCCTACGCAAGTATGCGGAATGGGAGGCCCGCTATCCGGAGGTCATATGCCTCGGTAACACAAAAACGGGCCCCGAATGTCTGATTTAAAGTCTATTCCCATGGACTAATCTATAGATATCTATAAATACATAAATCTAAAATAAATATTGGGAGCTATGGGCCAATTTCACTGGCGTGTATGTAGAGGGAACTGTTTGAACATATAATTTCAAAATAAACTACGCCTATCTCAAAGACGACCGTGTACCGTACATCGGGTATACATTAAAAATAACCCAAGGTGACGGAATTAATCCGCGGTCGCCCACTACGGCGAGCCTCGGAACAAGAACGCGGTTCCAGCACGTAAAACCCCCTGGATTCATGTTGTATACACTTCGAAGCGTGTTCAACGCGAAGCTTCCGCTCAAGCCGCCCCAACGCGCTCACCGTTGGCGTCAAGGTGTCCTTCAGCGTGCGGGCTGCCTCCCGAACGCCTGCGGCAGAGCCTGCGCGCCGTGCTCAGCACGATCGAGTTGGCGCGTGCCTCGCTCTTCTTCCTCGCCGAGGAACGCAGCAGGCAGTCGCCCACCGCCGACAGCGGGTCCGAGGCGCGCCGTTGGGGCGCAGCAGGCTCCTCCATGACGTTCTCTGCGATGCACACAGCCGCGCGTCTGAGGATAGGGCGAACCAGACGCAATCAAACACTCCGGAAAACCAATGAGCAGAGACACCTTGCTTCTATTGGGCAGGGTTGCAGGCGGATGGTGAACATTGTCACGCCCGTTTGGCCTGCTTCAGAAAGTGTTTGGCAATGTTGGAGTAACGTTCTGCACTACAATTTTTCCGAAGAAACAATGTTTCGCGCAAGGAAACAAAACAATGTCCAGCCAAGTGTCGACGCCAAAAAAGGCCACGTCGATCTACGCTCAAATGGTTCGACGAATAAATGATGAGTGTATATCTCTGTGCCTTTTTCATGGTTAGTATTCACGTATTTCGTATTCTAGCGTCGTATTTCACGCGCAATGACGTCGGCGCCCACAGATCCCCTTGGCAGGCCTGCAACGTAGCAGAAGGTTGTTGCTCCGGCAGCCTCTGTGTTGTGCGACTCTGTTCCGCTCGCTGGTTGGTGTCCTGCCGCTCTACGCGAATTCGGACGAGTTCGGACGAGTTCGGACCTGGCCGGCACGTGCTCTGGCGAGGCGAGCTACAAGCGCGGCGGCACTCCCGTCGAGCGCTTGCGTTTTCTCTCTTCAGCGACGACAGGTGTCCGGCGACGCAGTGGCATGTTGCCGCTACCAACTCCTCGTACGCCGACGCACAATCAAGGAGGTTCAAAACGCTTTGCTAGAGTGGAGGTGACGTCTCAAATGTGCAGCCGCACTAAGCCATAGGAACGAAAAAGACGTCTGCGAATAGCGCGGATTATGATATCAGAGCTTCTTTTTGGGCGACTTGGTTCATCTTGAAACATATGGGCAACAGCGCAAACAGACGACCACAACAAGCGAGACGCGTATAAACGAGCGGGGATTACACAACGCGCTTTTTTACTATTCCGTTCCATTTACGATGATTCATTTTGCCGCACAGATTTTGTTCTATGTCTTTCTGTCACTGGTTTCAGAGGAAAGCATAAACGGTTTGTGACATTTTATGGTACATCACCATCATCATCATCATCAGCCTGGTCACGCCCACTGCAGGGCAAAGGCCTCTCCCATACTTCTCCAAGAACCCCGGTCATGTACTAATTGTGGCCATGTCGTCCCCGCAAACTCCTTACTCTCATCCGCCCACCTAACTTTCTGCCACCTCCTGCTACGCTTCCCTTCCCTTGGAATCCAGTCCGTAACACTTAATGACCATCGGTTATCTTCCCTCCTCATTACATGTCCTGCCCATGCCCATTTCTTTTTTTTATTTTAACTAAGATGTCATTAACTCGTGTTTGTTCCCTCACCCAATCTGCTCTTTTCTTATCCCTTAACGTTACACCCATCATTCTTCTTTCCATAGCTAGTTGCATCGTCCTCAATTTAAGTAGAACCCTTTTCGTAAGCCTCCAGGTTTCTGCCCCGTACGTCAGTACTGGTAAGACACAGCTATTATACAGTTTTCTCTTGAGGAATAATGGCAACCTGCTGTTCATGATCTGAGAATGCCTGCCAAACGCACCCCAGCCCATTCTTATTCTTCTGATTACTTCCGTCTCATGATCCGGATCCGCCGTCACTACCTGCCCTAAGTAGATGTATTCCCTTACCACTTCCAGTGGCTCGCTACCTATTGTAAATTGCTGTTCTCTTCGGAGACTGTTAAACATTACTTTAGTTTTCTGCAGATTAATTTTTAGACCCACTCTTCTGCTTTGTCTCTCCAGGTCAGTGAGCATGCATTGCAGTGTGTCCCCTGAGTTACTAAGCAAGGCAATATCATAAGCGAATCGCAAGTTACTAAGGTATTCGCCAATAACTTTTATCCCCAATTCTTCCCAATCCAGGTCTCTGAATACCTCCTGTAAACACGCTGTGAATAGCATTGGAGAGATCGTATCTCCCTGCCTGACACCTTTCTTTATTGGGATTTTGTTGCTTTCTTTATGGAGGATTACGGTGGCGGTGGAGCCGCTATAGATATCTTTCAGTATTTTTACATACGGCTCATCTACACCGTGATTCCGTAATGCCTCCGTGACTGCTGAGGTTTCGACAGATATATGTATATGTATATGTATAAGGGTTGGTTATATTCCGCACATTTCTCCATCACCTGACTGATAGTGTGAATATGGTCTATTGTTGAGTAGCCTTTACGGAATCCTGCCTGGTCCTTTGGTTGACGGAAGTCTAAGGTGTTCCTGAATCTATATGCAATTACTTTAGTAAATACTTTGTAGGCAACGGACAGTAAGCTGATCGGTCTATAATTTTTCAAGTCTTTGGCGTCCCCTTTCTTATAGATTAAGATTGTGTTAGCGTTCTTCCAAGATTCCGGTACGCTCGAGGTCATGAGGCATTGCGTACACAGGGTAGCAAGTTTCTCTAGAACAATCTGCCCACCATCCTTCAACAAATCTGGTGTTACCTGATCCTCCCCGGCTGCGTTCCCTCTTTGCATAGCTCCCAAGGCTTTCTTTACTTCTTCCGGCGTTACCTATGGGATTTCGAATTCCTCTAGACTATTCTCTTCCGTTATCGTCGTGGGTGCCACTGGTGCTGTATAAATCTCTATAGAACTCGTCAGCCACTTGAACTATCTCATCCATATTAGTAATGATATTGCCGGCTTTGTCCCTTAACGCTTACATCTGATTCTTGCCAATTGCTAGTTTCTTCTTCACTGCTTTTAGGCTTGCTCCGTTCCTGAGAGCATGTTCAATTCTATCCATATTATACTTCCTTATGTCAGCTGTCTTACCCTTGTTGATTAACTTCGAAAGTTCTGCCAGTTCTATTCTAGCTGTAGGGTTAGAGGCTTTCATACATTGGCGTTTCTTGATCAGATCTTTCGTCTCCTGCGATAGCTTACTGGTATCCTGTCTAACGGAGTTACCACCGACTTCTATGGCACACTCCTTCATGATGCCCACAAGATTGTCGTTCATTGCTTCAACACTAAGCTCCTCTTCCTGAGTTAAAGCCGAATACCTGTTCTATAGCTTGATCTGGAATTCTTCTAGTTTCCCTCTTACCGCTAACTCATTGGTCGGCTTCTTAAGTACCAGTTTCTTCTGTACCCTCCTCAAGTCTAGGCTAATTCGAGTTCTTACCATCCTGTGGTCACTGCAGCGCACCTTGCCGAGCACGTCCACATCTTGTATGATGCCAGGGTTAGCGCAGAGTATGAGGTCTATTTCTAGTCTCGCCGTTCGGGCTCCTCCACGTCCACTTTCGGCTATCCCGCTTGCGGAAGAAGGTATTCATTATCCGCATATTATTCTGTTCCGCAAACTCTACTAATAACTCTCCCCTGCTATTCCTTGTGCCTATGCCGTATTCCCCCACTGCCTTGTCTCCAGCCTGCTTCTTGCCTACCTTGGCATTGAAGTCGCCCATCAGTATAGTGTATTGTGTTTTCCCTCTACCCATCGCCGATTCCACGTCTTCATAGAAGCTTTCGACTTCCTGGTCATCATGGCTGGATGTAGGGGCGTAGACCTGTACAACCTTTATTTTGTACTTATTAAGTTTCACAACAAGACCTGCCACCCTCTCGTTAATGCCATAGAATTCCTGTATGTTACCAGTTATATTCTTATTAATCAGGAATGCGACTCCTAGTTCTCGTCTCCCCGCTAAGCCCTGGTAGCACAGGACGTGCCCGCTTTTTAGCACTGTATATGCTTCTTTAGGCCTCCTAACTTCACTGAGCCCTATTATATCCCATTTACTGCCTTCCAGTTCCTCCGATAGCACTGCTAGACTCGCCTCACTAGATGACGTTCTAGCGTTAAACGTTGCCAGGTTCATATTCCAATGACGGCCTGTCCGGAGCCAGGGATTCTTAGCACCCTCTGCTGCGTCGCAGGTCTGACCGCCGTTTTATGGTACGCATCATAATAATTAGGTAACTAAAGTAAAAATTTTGGCCAGAAACCACGAGCTTTTATTTTCTGATTAGGCTGACAATAGCTTAGCAAAATGAATTAATCTACGAGCGGATTTCTGCTTTTTGCGACCGCTTTCACGGTAGCAGCATAGGCAAACTTTGGCTTCACCTGTGTGGATAAGAAACTGCGGGGTCCCCACTTCAGCGTTTTATTTCAACTCCCCTCGCTTACAAAGCCGCGCCAGGACACCGACAAGGCCGACATTTTCGCGACCGCGCGTGCTCAAGGACGACAGCGCGGATGCGCACGGCCTTCTGCAAGCCCCGATCCTGCCACGGCACCCTCTTCCTTGAGCCGTGCGTACATCGAGCCCTGGTGGGATCAGTGGCTGTGCATGTCCACTAACCCGCTGCTCTCGCAAAGCAGGTGTTCACTGAGACAACCATCCTGACGCTTCTCCGCGCTTCGGTGACCACCGCTCCTTCGTGTATGCCAGTTGCGTGCGCATCATGGCACCACGCAAACGATGACCCTGTGGCGATTACGACGCATCGCATATAATATCAAATACCGCCACTAAACCGGCAGTATCGCCCTCGCTGTTCCTGGTACTCGGACAAGCCAAACAAGCACCATCGGCATCGACAGCCGCCTTCACGGGAGCTCTAAATCCACCGCATCTGCGCGGCTCGTTTTGAGGGCTTAGCGGCTGTGCCTCTAGCATGTCCACTAACCCACTGCTCTTCGCCATGCAGGTTGGTCCACCACGCAGTTTATTTGCTAACAGAACGAGCAATTACTTCTTGGTGCAGCTGCCGAGCCCCCAGTGTTTGTTTTCAATGGCGTGTGAGTGCTTTGCTGTTGCGCGTTTCCTGTTGCTGCATTCAGGCGATATTGAGCTGAATCCTGGACCCGATACAGTGGCAGTCTTAGAGGAGCTAAAGAAATTATCTTCTGGGCAGTGCAAACTTCTCTCGGAAGTTCATCAGCTTCTAGCAACTAATAACGCCCTGACCGAGCTCAGTAGACGTCTAACAAGCATTGAAACAAACTGCCAGAAAATTGAGCCGAGGCAGCAGCTCGGAACCGTGTAAACCGACACCGCTGAGACGGTCCGGTTTTTAGCTTTGAAACTCGCCTTGATGGTGCCGATAACCGCTCTCGGCGCAATAACTTGACCTTTTATGGCATTACGGATACTTCGGCTTCGGCTGTGTTCCCACCAGTTAAATGTTTCCCTAGAGACAAGAGAAATCAAGCGAGCGCATCGCCTTGGTCGATACATTCCTGGTCGTAACCAGCCCATCATTGTCAAACTTTCTTTCTTTAAAACAAAAGAAGCCATCTTGTCAAATGGCGGCAAGCTTAAAAACACATCGTTCAGCATGGGTGAGGATTTTTCTGAGGCGGTACAGAACGCCCGAAAACATAGTCACTTTTGCACGAATCAATCAGTTCCTTTTTCTCTTCGCTTTAAAATATTATTCATAGGTTCAAAGCGCTACATTTTTGATAGAGCATCCCAATCCGTGAAAGAACGTTTTACGTGCCAAAACCACTTTATGATTATGAGGCACGCCGTAGTGGAGGACTCCGGAAATTTCGACCACCTGGGGTTCTTTAACGTGCACCTAAATCTAAGCACACGGGTGTTTTTCGCATTTCGTCCGTGAAAGAACTGTAGCTACCGCGTTGTCACCAGCATTCGTCTCGACGTGCTCTTTCTGCCCCCGAGAATCTTTTCAATCTTTGTTGTTTTTACTAACATAAGAAGCTTTCTTACGAAAAGAGAACAAGTATCACATCTAGTACCTTCGTCTGACAGTGATCTACCTATACTAAGTGAAACATGGTTTACCAACGATGTCGCTGACGGTGAATTTCTTAGTGAACTACCGAATTTCGATGTTTTCCGTAAAGATAGGCAGGATACTCGGGGCGGTGGCGTTGTATCGCAGTAAAAAAACATCTAATGCGCTCCACAGTCCATGTGGCCACTGCCCTAGAAATTCTATGGCTTATCATTCGCGCTAATCCACAGCTACTACTTCCTGGCATCTGTTATTGTCCCTCCAACAGTAATCCTGACTTCCCCCGCAATCTTAATAACAACATGAACCATTTAACAAAAAAATTCCAGAACGCTTGCATCTTGCTTTTTGGGGATTTCAATTACCCACATATCAATTGACCAAATTATTCTAGCACAGTTACTAGCATGACAGGAGCTAGAGAATTCTTAGATATTTGCCTTAATTTTAACCTGATAACAGAGCCAACGCGTGCAACTCATGGCACTGCTAACGTCCTAGACCTCATACTAACCACTCATTCTGAAAGCATGTCCTCCATTAGCTACCAACGTGAAATGAGTGATCACAAATTAATCCATGCTGTATTCTCATTTTCACCTATAGTACGTCCTTCGGATCAGAAAACAATGCGCCTGTACGAAAAAGGGAATTACACCACGATAAACAACGAACTAGTCGCATTCTATCAATCAAGTTAGGTTTTTAAAATTGCTCGATTCAAGAAAACTGTTTACCGTTCTGACTAACCTCGTTGCACAGTTTCTACCAACCATCTTACTTCGCTCTAATCCCAATAAACCATGGTTCACGAACGCATTAAAACTGGAAAACAAAAAGAAACGTCTATTTCGCTCCGCTAAACTGAGGCCCAGCCTTAGCTCCTGGGAAAAATACTACGTATTTGAACGTGCCTATTTGATAGCTATCCGGCAACAGAAGCACTCATTTTTCATTCAGACCTAACCCGCATGCTCAGCAGTAACCAGAAAAAGAAATTTTGGCAGGTAATCAATCCCCAGCCATCCCCTGGTGTCAGAATTTCGAAAGCTGGTGAAATTTTACCTGATATTGACTGTGCCAAACTGTTTAACAATGCCTTTTCGTCTGTTTTCACTACCGAACCACACGTGCCTCTTCCTGTTTTCCCGGTTGCTGTCATGCCTCCAATGCCGGATATTATTTTTTGACCAGATGCAATATCCACACTCATTGATAATCACAAATTATCCTCATCAGCCGGTGTTGACGATATCACCTGAAAGCTTTTAAAAAAACACGAACCGCATCTCTGCTATGTATTTAACCCTGCTGTATTCCCAATCACTATGATCAGGCACGCTCCCTAACGAGTGGAAGAAGATCAAGGTCGTTCCAGTCTACAAATCAAGTAACCGTAATTCAGCCTTAAATTATCGTTCAATATCCATAACTAGTTTACGTAGCAAAACAATGGAACACGTCATATGCTCACACGTAATGACATTCCTAAACAGTAATAACTTTTTCCCTTCGCCGCAGCATGACTTCATGGCTTCATCGCAGCATGACAGCATGGCTTCCGTTAAGGCCTGTCATGTGACACTCAATTAGCTACATTTCTTCATGACCTACACTCAAATCTCGATACTAACACTGCGACCGATATCATTTTTCTTGACTTTGCAAAGGAGTTTGATAAAGTAGCTCGTCAACGATTATTAAAACTTTCTCGCTTGAACTTCCACCCAAATGTCGTAACATGGATAACAGAATTCATTAGTAACCGATCACAGTCCGTCAGTGTTAACAATAATACCTCAGAATTTTTTCCCGTAACATCAGGCGTACCCAAAGGTTCTGTTTTAGGTCCCCTCCTGTTTCTAATATACATTAACGATCTTCCATTGCATGTTTCCTCTCAGATTCGTATGTTTGCTGATGATTGCGTTGTCTATCGAACCATCACTAACAGTAATGCCTGCATTTATCTCCAAAATGACCTCAACAACATTACACCCTGACAGGGGCGTAACCAGGGGAGCGCTTCCCCCCCCCCCCCCCCCCCCCGAAGCTTTTTCGTGCTGTCCATGCACCGCCCACCAAAGCAACCCCAGGCGCCGGAAATAATTCTGGATTTTGTCTAGAATGTCTTTTTCACGCTCGAAAAAACATTTCACCGCGAACATTGGGAACTCGGGCGTGATTTTGCGACAACGCCCATGTACCAGTAGTTACATAACGCAAGCAGATTCCGCGGTCTCCGCGGCATCTCGCGGAGACCGCGGAATCTACGGAGCGCATGGATGTCAATTCCGAATATTTATGGGTATGAAGTTCTCATAAATTTTTGATGTGAAATGTGCATTCGCATTTCCAAAGCTGTGCTCTCGATGTTCAATTGCGGAACTTTGTTGGTTTAATGCTGTTATAAACATTTGACGCCTAAGGTGTATTGACATTTTTAAAATCGTACATCGGAACATACAAGGCAAGCCAAATCAACACACTATCAGGCAAGTTGACAAAGCACGCAGCGAGGTCCGATGAGACGAAGCATTGAGGTGGTTCATTTGTGCCGCCATCTCCCACAAAAAATATTAGATTTTTTTTTCACCTACTCCAAAGCATCCATGCCAAGACACTAAAGCCAGCAAAGGTAGCTGCGTTCTTATTTATTTTTTCTACTTTGACTTTTATTCACGAGGACACATTGAGCCTTTTCAATTTTTGCGTTCTCGCTACCTCACCCGCGGGCTGCCAGAGCCAGCCAGAGCGCATGCGTTGTTCCCGTGTTGCCCCGACCACCGTGCGGCGCAGTTCGGTGCGCGTTTGGTTTTCTCTGGCCGAGTGGATTTTCGCCTAGCAGAGTTTTGTACGCTTTCTGGCTAGCAGACGAGGGAAGGGAACAATGGTCACTCGGCGCCATCACTGGGGGGACTCGACGGATTGCACCGCGTTCGCTTGAGAGCAAGATCTCCGGGAAGTCTTGTCTAGGCGGTGTAGGACACCGAGCAGTATACGCATGGTTCTCGGTGGACCAAACGTCTCACGTTTTCTTCGATATTCCTTCGGTAGCCACATTAGGGGCCCAAAAGAGGCATTCGATTGTGAAGATACTTTGCGTTTCTTCATTTCGGTGCCCCGCCCCAAAGAAGGAAAAAAAAAAGGACATTGTTGTGGCGCAGCGAATTATCGCATGGCGAAAGTTCGATTTCGTTACTTCTTTTGCGGAAAGGAAAGTGATGGGCCGCGGGACGCTTGACTTGCCGGATACTCTTATTATATTATTCAATCATACGGACGCTACGGGCGCATTCCTCTCGTCGCCGTCGCCCTCACGTTCCGTATAAAGTCCAAAGGCGATAACATCGGGACCGCGCGTCGCACACTGTATATGCGAGTGAAAGCGTAGGGGGGTGGTGGCATGGGTGGGCCGACGATGGTGGCTCAGTCTTGTGTGCGCATAGGAGAATTAAAACCGGAGAGGAAGCGCGCCACCTTCCGTCGCACACGGTACATCGGGGGCAGAGGATGGAATGGAGGCGGGATCTAGGATTCCGTTAATTTGTGATTGCGCAACATGCTTATTTGCCTTATTTGATGCATTATATACAGGGACTTTTTCTTAGATACGTACATTTATTGCAGACTTACACGTGTATTTAAATATCATGTTGCGAGGTTTTGTGTATACGTGCAGCGAACTTTGTTTCCGTGACATTATTTTGCCCTTTATCAATCCGTATCTTCGCATTTGTATATTCCATCGTATCTTCGCATTTCTAATGTACAAGGGCGAGTCAAATGAAAGTGTCTGCCCACCCCTTGCAATCATTCTTCGGTTCATTATCTGCGAGGCATGCGCGTAGCACACAGGCATCTCTCAATAACAAGTGACAAGTAGGTATGAGGATAAATGTTCTTTAATGCTCTCACAAACTGGGTGGGACATAGTTGCGTGACGTAATTGACACTCCATAAGTTGAACAGTGTGGTGTCGTGAGTTTTCTGACAGCTGAAGGTGTTTCCCTCCATAAAATTAGTCGCCATATGGCTGCCGCGTACTTTGGACATTGCATTTAATTGGCCACTGTGAAGCGTTGGAGCAAGCTGTTGAAAGAAGGACGTGAAAGTTGCAAAGTCAATCCAAGACTGGGCCAAAGCAACCATGCAATCACCCCTAACAAAATTTCAAAGGTTGATGAGCTGATGAGACAAGAACGGAGGATAAGCATCGATGAACCGGCCGAGCGTGTGAACATTAGTCAGAGCCCCGTTCACGCCATAATTCATGAACATCTCGGTTATCGGATCTTGTGCGCGCAATGGATGCCCAAGATTGTGAACCACCGCCAGAAGACGGAGAATTTCGGCGCTGCTTTGACACATCTGATCCGGTATCAGAATGAGGCTGACGACTTGTCTGCACTTGTGATCGGGGACGAACCATGGTGCCACTGCTACGAGCTTCAAACACGACGGCAAAGCGTACAGTGGAAACATTCGCATTCACCACCCCAAAGAAAACAAAGGCCGTCATTTCCGCCGGAAAGGTGTTGTTGACTTTTTTTTTCGATCATCAGGGGCCATTACTGATAGAATTTGCTAAATCTTGAGAGACTATCAATTCTTCCCGATATTGTGAAACGCGGGACAGGCTACGTGTTGCAATCAAGAACGAACGACGTGGAAAATGGACGAATGGGGTCATCTTGTTCCACGACAATGCCCGTCCTCACGTCGCTGATGTGGTTAATAAAAAACTGGCGAAGTTAAAGTGAGAAACGCTGCAATATCCGCCATACAGCTCAGATCTGTCGCCTTGGGACTTCCATATTTTGGGGCAACTGAAAGAAACAGCACAAGACAACCAGATTTTTTGTCGGCCGATGACGTGAAAGAGTCAGTTGCAGACTTTTTGGAGCAGCAACCGAAGGAATCTTATGAGACTGGAATCACGCGACTCGGTTGTCAATGGGACAACTATCTGATTACTCATGGAGAGTACTTTTAAATAAAGTACTCCGTTTGTCATATATTCGCATTGGATCAATTTCATTTGACTCGCCCTGGTATATTTTGCAGAACTCCTGCTTTTTATGCGTGCGCTCTGTTGCGACTATAATTTCGGTGCAATTACTCACGAAACAGGGCCGGTGACATCTGCTCTTGCGTAATACATTGGAGCAAATGACAGCGTCATTGAGATTTTTAACTGGCCGTTGCATGTGTGCAAAAATGTAAACAAGGTTCTTGATGACAAAGTTTCACTACCATATTTGTCCTCAACTTGTTCATTTCAGGACCTTCACATTTTTCATACCAGCGGTATGCAATGCTTTGCTGGTTTCGAACTGATATAGTTCTAATATTGGTGTGATATTTTCTTTACTTATTGAATAGACAAAAACATGGAAGCATTGATATCAGTTACTTCGGGCACAATTTTTGGCACATAAGAGTATATTTTTTTATTAAAAAAAACTAAATATTTCACGTGTTTTGACAGTGCGTAACGTTCAAGAATTCGCTTGCAGCATCTTTGGCAATGCCAATGCAGTTCTTACTCATGTATTTGATCCCTCGTCAAATTGTTTAAGAGGAAGCTTTAGCTCGGGCCCAACTTCGACGCGATCTATTCAGATACATGTAAAACGCAGAAACGCTTTTCTGATATAACCCCTGGTTCGCTTCTAATGAAATTTTTTGCATTTGAGAGAGAAAGTTCAATTCTAGTGCATGTTGGAAGCGGAATTTCGATTTAGGGCCTGAATTTTGTTTAAAATATTTTGAAAAATTTGAAAGTTTGAAAAAGATAGAAGCACGATGTTTACAAACTCATAGGTTTGCATCAAGAAGAGATATCGCCGTTATGTAAACGGCATCTACTATAACAGTCAAAGCGGACAAATTTGGTATGTCAGTTTAAATCTTACGTGAATTGGTTACGTTGTGTACAAGGGTTGTGCAAAAACCGTATTTTCATACTGCTAAATTTTTTTGAGATTCATTTGCGACATATCAATTTTGTCCGCTGTAGATGCACTATTAGGTGCACTTCACAGATTTGTGATATCATTTTTTATTGCTGAGTTAGAGTTTTAAAGTTCATAGTTCCGCTTTCTGGAAATGTGAAATTATTGCCAATTTTAATAAAGAATTGACAACCTAACTCAAAAATTCGGAACAAACAGTCACCAGAATTTCAGTTTTTCTTTTAAATGAACAAACCTCGCCAAATTTGATGCAATGGTTGCCGAGAAAAACTAATTCTCGTCCTACGTGTATTTAGGTAGGAGCACCTGAGCTAAAGCTTCCTCTTAAGGAGGAGGCTGAACTTCAACGTGAGCCCCCCCGAACGAAATTTCTGCCTACGCCACTGCAGCCTGGTGTGATCACTGGTTAATGGTCCTAAACACTAATAAATGTAAATCTATGTCAATTTCCCGCAGCCGTAATCGGCATGACTTTTCTACACAATTCATGACATCCCAATATACACTCTAAACTCAATTAGGTACCTAGGTATTGCGATCACACATGATTTAAACTGGTGCTCGCATGTAACTAACATCATATCATCTGTTAACAAAACCTTGGGATTTCTGAAACGCAACCTCCGCGATGCTCCTCAACAGGTAAGATTACTAGCATATAAAACGCTGGTTAGGCCAAAACTGATATACGCATCACCCATATGGCATCCTCACCAAGTTTACCTCAGCAACGCATTAGAATTCATACAGAAGCGCGCCGTAAGATATATTCACTCGTCCTACTGATATGATTTCAGCGTATCACTTTTAAAAGTAGTCTGGTTTGGAAACACTAGCGCACCGTCGCCGTATCTCGAGCTTATCATATTTCATAAATTCTACAACAGTTCGCTTCGACGCGCACCTTACATTTTACCACCTTCACGTATATTGCTGCGCACAGGCCACCCACTAAATGTTGCTCGCCCTAGTGCACGCAGTGTCACCTGCTCGTCTTAATGTTATTATCGCACAGCTAAAGACTAGACGGCCTTCCCCACCACGTCGCTGCCATCACCAGCTCATCAGCCTTCATGGAAGAAGTAACGAGTGTTATTTCTGTAAAGTAACATAGTGGGCAACCTCCTGTATTTTTGTACACTCACCCCTTATTCAATACCCCGCAAGGGGTCTTTAAGGTAATTAAACGAAATAAAATGAAACAGGTGCTCCGACAACGTGGGGGCCGCTGGTGAGAAACGCGTCCCGGTATTGGTGGTGTTTCAAGTCTGCACCGCTGCACGGCAGCACACGTTACGAGGCTGAAAAAGCGGAACATTTGAACGTGTAAGCAATTGTACCTGTACGCTAAGTGCGTTGAAAGAAATTAAATCATGTTTTTCAGTGTTCCAATTCTTCACTATTATCATTAAAATCCCTCAGGCGCCGTAACTGACGATAATGACTCCGACAGTTCAGTCGCGCTGCGTGCCGACGGCGTTTGCCGAGCCTTCGAAGCGGACGCCGACCAGCGCCGCGGCCAGACGATAAGGTATTAGTTTAGCAATGTTCGCTTCACAATTGAGGAAAAGAAGGTCTGCATCTCGAGCTGCGACGTTGCCTGGTGGAGACGTACTGTAGGCGAGAAACCCGACTGCAGCAGGAGGTCTTGCATGTGCAGACAGTTTCCGTGTTTAGTGAAAAGAGTCGATTGCATGGTTCGTAGAATGCTACCGAACATGGACACTAAATTCTGCGATCAGGAGTGTACGGGTGTGGGAAGCACTTCGGCCTGCTACAGGTCACGATGTTCATGTGCAGCGGTACACAATAAAATTTTCGGTCAGAGGGCACGGCACACGCCTGAGGGACAGCATGGCTGAAAAGCTACTGCTCGTTTTGCAGGTCACGTCGTGGTTTTCGGGTACAGCGATCACTTGGAATGGATTGCCATCCTGCCTGCCGTATCGTCTCGACAACGACATGCTATCGGATGCGACAACATGCAAACCGCGTGGCCCGTCATTCCTACTTGGCCGCATGGGGGACATGACGGATTTCCGATTCGTCGACAAGCTTCTTTCGAGAATTACGTCATCGGCGGAACTTCTACAAAGGCAGCACCTCGACACCCACGGCCTCAGAGGGCACGGCACACGCCTGAGGGACAGCATGGCTGAAAAGCTACTGCTCGTTTTGCAGGTTGGTTCACGGCCTGATTCTATTTCCTATCGCAGTGACGATAGATTTCTCGTAGTTCTGCCGTGCCCTCGCAGATGTCGCGCCATGTTGGTTGACTGCTGGTCAGTGATGCTGTTGTTGTTGACATCGGGAGATATTGAGGAAAATCCAGGGCCTCCGACGGAAGAGTATTTGAAGGCCATTCTAGACAACCAGGCAGAAACCGACCGGAAATTTAATTCAATTCAAGAACAAATTGGTGTTCTCTCAGCAAGGACAGAAAAGCTGTCAGATTACCTTGTGGTAATCCAGGAGATGACCACAACAATAGATAAGCTCGAGGATACTGTCAGGCAACAGGCCAAAAAATTAGTTGAGTTTGAAAACCGTGGGTGGCGTAACAACCTTTTAGTGTTTGGTGTCCCGGAAAAGGCGAACGAAACAGTCAGTTCTCAGGGCAGCTGTTGCAGATAACATTTTTAAAAAAGAACTAGGTGTCCAAGTCACCACAATAGAAAGAATTCACCGTATTGGAAGGAAGAAGCCAGAAAAACATAGACCTATCATAATGAAATTCTATGACAGCAGGGAAAAGGACAGCATTCTAAAGAATTGAAAGAAACTTAAGGGAAAATCTGTTCACGTCAGCAATGATTATGCAAAAGAAACTGCAGACGTTAGAAAGAAACTATGGGAATCTGCCATTTTAGAAAGGGACAACAAGCAAAAGGTGTCTCTGGTTCATGATAAGCTTAAGATTGATGACCGTCTATATGCCTGGGATTACAGTCGCAACGACCGTATTCTTTGCCAAGCACGCCGTTATAAGGGCCGCCATATCAATCGCAAAGTGTCAGGGGAAGCTTGCAATGACAAGGAGGGCATGCCTTCCTGCAGTTCAAATACAGCATAGCTCAGAATCGTTTCGTTCAATGCCCGCAGTATTCTTAACAAGGTTACTGAATTAGAATGTCTGTTGCTATCTGAGCGACCGCACGTCGTTTGCATTACAGAAACATGGCTCAACAGTGCTATTTCTAGCGACTGCATTATCCCACCTGGCTACACAATGTTCAGGTGGGATCGGGACTCTCGTGGTGGTGGTTTGGCCATTATTGGTAAATCATCGCTGACAGCCTGTACGGTTATGTGTGACATGTCGGAATCGGTGTGGTGTAAAATCATGTTTTCTAGCATGTCGTACCTCATAGGAGTCGTTTATAGGCCGCCAACTACTTCCCCTGATTTTCTAGATGTGTTAAATACGTTTCTTTGCTCACATGTAAACAGGAACAGCAGGCTAATAATGACTGGTGATTTTAACTTGCCACATATCGATTGGGAACTTGTTTCGCCTGGAAATACAGAAATTTCTAGTGCCGAAAAATTATTGGATATCGCATTTTTTCATAACTTAAGGCAAATAGTGAAGGAAAACACACGTATAACGTCCCAATCGCAGTCATTGCTTGACTTGGTGTTCCTTTCTCATAAAGTAGGCGATTATGAAATGGCAGTCACCGATGGTATATCCGATCACAAAATAATTTTGCTGAATGTGCTTTCTTGTACAGTAGGTTTTGTAGGTGGTGGTGTACGTGTTGAAATCAGACTATGCTAAGGCCGATGATACGTCTATTCTAGATTATTTAGAAAAGTGTTTCAACGAATTTGAAAATGTCTCCGAGGTCGAAACAGTTGAAGATTTGTGGCAGCGCTTTCAGGCTATTATTAAAGTCTGCATAGATCAGTTTGTTCCGACCCAACTCAAGAAAACGAAGCGGAGTAACCCATGGATAACTAGAGATATTGTTCACGCGAAACGGAAATTAAAAAGGCTGCGCAAAGGAAAAGCAGATGCTAGGGAAATACACGCAGTACGTCAGAGAATAAAGACTGTTACTCAGTTCGAAGCAAACATTTTTTAATCGCAATCTAAGTGATTTTCTTAAGACTTCCCCAGAAAAATTTTGGCGTTATTTAGACCGCAGAAAGGAAGAAATAAAGCAAATGACGGTAGGAAATGTTCTAGTAGAAGAAAAAGGTGTTATCGCTGATGGATTATATAAATATTTCCAATCAGTATTCACGTGCAGTGATCGACCATTTCCAGTAGATGATGAGGCATCTATCAGCGAAAGTTCCATGGACGCTATTAACTTTACTCAGAGGGGCGTATTCCAGCAGTTGCTACAGTTAGATGACAAGAAGGCTTCTGGGCCAGACGGAATACCTACTGGCTTTTTGAAAAGGTATGCTGAGTGGATATCATTTTTTCGGTAATTATTTTTCAGAAATCACTAAGCAACCATTCTGTGCCACAGGACTGGCGTTGTGCTGTAGTTATCCCCATATTTAAATGTGGCAATCGTACTCTAATTAATAACTACCGTCCTGTATCCCTTACGTCAGTTTGCTACAAGGTTATGGAACACGTCATAGCAAAACATATAATTATCTTCCTAGAATCAAATGGCCTCCTTTGCGCATGCCAGCATGGGTTCCGACGGGGACTTTCCACAGTGACACAGCTCATTGAGACATTACACGATTTTTCCAAAGCTATGGACAACCGTGAACAAATGGATGTTATATGCGTTGATTTTGCCAAAGCCTTTGATAAGGTTCCCCACCGTAAATTACTTTTTAAACTGTACAAAGCAGGTATAAATGGCGGAAGCCTAAAAACAGTGAAGAAGAAACTAGGAATTGGCAAGAATCAGATGTATGCGTTAAGAGACAAAGCCGGCAATATCATTACTAATATGGATGAGATAGTTCAAGTGGCTGAGGAGTTCTATAGAGATTTATACAGTACCAGTGGCACCCACGACGATAATGGAAGAGAAAATAGTCTAGAGGAATTCGAAGTCCCAAAGGTAACGCCGGAAGAAGTAAAGAAAGCCTTGGGAGAAATGCAAAGGGGGAAGGCAGCTGGGGAGGATCAGGTAACAGCAGATTTGTTGAAGGATGGTGGGCAGATTGTTCTAGAGAAACTGGCCACCCTGTATACGCAATGCCTCATGACGTCGAGCGTACCGGAATCTTGGAAGAACGCTAACATAATCCTAATCCATAAGAAAGGGGACGCCAAAGACTTGAAAAATTATAGACCGATCAGCTTACTGTCCGTTGCCTACAAAATATTTACTAAGGTAATCGCAAATAGAATCAGGAACACCTTAGACTTCTGTCAAGCAAAGGACCAGGCAGGATTCCGTAAAGGCTACTCAACAATAGATCATATTCACACTATCAATCAGGTGATAGAGAAATGTGCGGAATATAACCAACCCTTATATATAGCTTTCATTGATTATGAGAAAGCGTTTGATTCTGTCGAAACCTCAGCAGTCATGGAGGCATTAAGGAATCAGGGTGTAGACGAGCCGTATGTAAAAATACTGAAAAATATCTATAGCGGCTCCACAGCCACCGTAGTCCTCCATAAAGAAAGCAACAAAATCCCAATAAAGAAAGGCGTCAGGCAGGGAGATACGATCTCTCCAATGCTATTCACAGCGTGTTTACAGGAGGTATTCAGAGACCTGGATTGGGAAGAATTGGGGATAAAAATTAATGGAGAATACCTTAGTAACCTGCGATTCGCTGATGATATTGCCTTGCTTAGTAACTCAGGGGACCAATTGCAATGCATGCTCACTGACCTGGAGAGGCAAAGCAGAAGAGTGGGTCTAAAAATTAATCTGCAGAAAACTAAAGTAATGTTTAACAGTCTCGGAAGAGAACAGCAATTTACAATAGGCAGCGAGGCACTGGAAGTCGTAAGGGAATACATCTACTTAGGGCAGGTAGTGACGGCGGATCCGGATCATGAGACGGAAATAATCAGAAGAATAAGAATGGGCTGGGGTGCGTTTGGCAGGCATTCTCAGATCATGAACAGCAGGTTGCCGTTATCCCTCAAGAGAAAAGTGTATAATAGCTGTGTCTTACCAGTACTCACCTACGGGGCAGAAACCTGGAGGCTTACGAAAAGGGTTCTACTCAAATTGAGGACGACGCAACGAGCTATGGAAAGAAGAATGATAGGTGTAACGTTAAGGGATAAGAAAAGAGCAGATTGGGTGAGGGAACAAACGCGAGTTAATGACATCTTAGTTGAAATCAAGAAAAAGAAATGGGCATGGGCAGGACATGTAATGAGGAGGGAAGATAACCGATGGTCATTAAGGGTTACGGACTGGATCCCAAGGGAAGGGAAGCGTAGCAGGGGGCGGCAGAAAGTTAGGTGGGCGGATGAGATTAAGAAGTTTGCAGGGATGGCATGGCCGCAATTAGTACATGACCGGGGTTGTTGGAGAAGTATGGGAGAGGCCTTTGCCCTGCAGTGGGCGTAACCAGGCTGATGATGATGATGATGATGAAATGGCGACGTTCCAAAATTGATTGAAGATTATTTAACTAGCCGCAAGCAGGCAGTTCGCGTTGATGGTTCCGAGTCTGGTTTTGTAGATGTATACTCAGGAGTACCACAGGGGTCCGTGTTAGGGCCAACACTTTTTCTGCTTTACATCAATGACGTAGCAACCGCTTTAGATAGTTCTGCTAAGATAAAACTCTTTGCAGATGACAGCTTGATTTTTGCGCTGGTATCTTGTTTACAGGATCAGATTAAGCTCAACCGAAACCTTCAGGCGTTTGGGAGTTGGTGTGACAAGTGGGAAATGCGAATTAATTTTGATAAGACCACATACACGCATATCACTGCAAAAAAGAATATTGTTACTTTTCAGTACGATATTCAAGGCTACAATCTAGTTAATGTTCCTATGTTTCAAATATCTTGGTGTCTCTATTTCGCATGATTTAAAATGGCACAATCAAGTAGAAAGAGTGTGCTCTGCGGCACAGAAGAAATTGGGTTCTTTAAGAGCAAAACTGGGGAGGGCAACAAAAGATGTCAAACTGCTGGCTTACAAGTCTCTTATTCGACCATTCCTAGAATATGCGTTAGTAGCATGGGCACCCCATCAAAAGGTATTGTGGGCCAAAATAGAGAAGGTGCAACGCCGGGCGGCGCGCTTTATTTGTTTGAAATACAGCAGGACAGACTCAGTTTCGGCGATGTTAAAGTCTTGCGGTCTTGAATTATTGGAAGATAGGTGCAAGAAGCAGAGAGTAAAAACGTTATTTCAAATAATTCGCGGCGAACTAAAGATTAATAAAGATTTGTATTTAAAACCTCCAGGCAGACTGAGCTCCCGCTTAAATCATAGTGAAGCTATTCAACCGTACTTGTCCCGAACCAATGCCTTTCGTTGTTCGTTCTTCCCAGAGTCAATAGAGCTGTGGAACAAGCTGCCTGCAGAAATTGTTCGCAGTTCTGATACTGCATTGTTTACAAATGCAATCAAGGTTCTTTACTAAAACTGTACCACGTGGATATTGGAAAGTGTTTTTCTTTTCTTTTTTTATCTTATTCCTTTTTTTCTGTTTGTGTGCGTACGGCAGCTGGTTGAACATTTGAATACATGTCTCATAGTCTGTATATCGTATCTTGTATTGTATCCCTAGGACACTGTAGTGCATGTGCATATCTCTTTTGTATCTGGCTGTCTTGTATGAACGTAATGTAACATCCCTCCCTGTTATGACCCTCAACTGAGGGTTGACAGTATTTCTAAATAAAAATTTAAAAGCGTCTGAACTTGAGCTTGTTGGTAAGGCTTCATTACGCTCAAACAGTACGACAAAACAATAAGGCCAGAAAGAGGGATAGGACAGGCGCTTTCCTGTTTCTCTCTCTTGTTTAACTTTTTTTTGTGCTGTTACCCCGTAAGGAAGTAGTGCACAATAAATTTCGAACCATCAACACGTCGGGAAGGGCAAATGTGAGAAATATGGCTTAGCTAAGATGCACGTCAACGAAGCCCAGGCGGGCATAAATAAGACCGGAGTCACCCACTACGGTGTACATCTTCATCAAAGTGTGGTGTTGGCAACCAAAAACCTTGAATTTATTTTTTGAGCGTTTAAAATAATCAATTGAAGTGTACGCACGTTGATACCACAGATTCCACGACAGCATGGTTTTTAAGGAATTAGCTGTCTCTCAATTCGTGGCTTCTAGAATTTGGATCTTCTGCATAGAATCTAAATGCGAAACGCGCTATGCATAAATTTTCTGAGTATAAGCAGTGAAATATACTATTGTTACCTTCCTTTATTAGGTGAAGGCGTTTCTATTTATTCAGAGACTAATCCTATGCCACACTCCTCAGAACTCTTCTTCGTATGAAATGAGAGCGGGAACGCTGCGTATTGTGACAAACAGTAGTGACGGTTTGTTGAAGCAGAAGTGACGAAAGTAAATCAGGTTACTGATGGATTCAGCAAAAGACGAAAAGTGACTGCCGCACTGAGAGAAGTACTACACGCGTTTGTTTAGAAAAGGTAAAAAAGCGCCTCAGCAAGTATAAATCCCATTTTAAGATTTTGAACGGTAAGGAAACGGGTTAACCGAGAGGCCCGAGAGCATCACACGCGTAATGCGAATACGTGGGATCGTTCCCTACCTGCGGCAAGTTCTGGTTCATCCGCTTTCATTGCCATTAATTTATCATTTCTTTAATTCAAGAAGTCAGTACATATAATTTCCCTGTAGCGGCATGAGCATCAGCATCGGCGTCGCATGAGAGTTACGTAGACGCTCGCGTCCACGGGATGCACGAGCGGCTGGCACGCTCCGGCCCGGGCTACCGTTCCGAAAAGGATTAAAGAAAGAACGCTGCGCTAAGAGACCAAGTGTCGGTTTTTCCTCTCCCGCGAGAGCCCGAGACTTTACCGGTCTACGTGGTCGCTCGTAACCACAGTTTGGTGACCCGGACGTGATACTGCCATACGCTCCTGTGGTAGAGACGGCCATGGACTAAACCAACGCTACGAGAGCTCAAGGCCAGAACCCTTTCGATGAACACGGTGAGCCCTCCTGTTCGCCCATCGCTGTCCGCATCCCACAGTACTGGGACCAGCATCCCTTGGCGTGGTTTCTTCAGGCCGAATCGTAAGTTCAAGTCATTGGTATCCGCTCTCAAGCCTCAGTTTCATTACGCCGTTGCAGCGCTCTCACCTGCCGCCCTTGACGAAGTAGTAGATTTGTTAAACTTCCAATTGTCTACCGCTACCTATGATGATCTCAAGGCAGCCCTGCTACAGCGCACAGCAGCTTCTGTCCGCTGAAGAACTCGGCGACCGACGCCATAGTCAACTTCTTCGTCGAATGAGGCAGCTGCTCGGAAACAACGCGAGATCCATCGACGATGCGCTGTTGCGTGAATTGTTTTTGCAACGACTCCCGGCTAACGTGCAGCTGGTCCTGGCGACAGCTTCTACCATGGACCTTACCGGACTTGCCGCTTTGGCCAACAAAGTCATGGAAATAGCCACCCCAACCAGCGCTGCCACGGCATCGTCTCCGGGTGACTATACAACCGCCCTTCAAATCCTTCCCTGCTCTTCAGCAGCGCAATCTCCGCTCAACTCCTTGTGTGAGCGCCTGGAACGCGTCAGTGGAGCGGAACATAGCCGGCGTCATCTCGTCGCCCCCGCAGCCGTAGTTCCAGCAGATCAAGACGCACGGGCACCCGCGATGAAACATCAACTGCAACGTCTGGCGTTTGCTACTACCACCGCCGTTTCGGAAACGACGCTCCTAACTGTCGGCGTCCCTGCGCTTGGCAGGGAAACAGGCCGGCCGACCTCTAACGGCGACGAGCGGTCCGGCCCAACACGCAAATCGCTTTTTCTGCGTGACGGACAGAATTACGGGACAACGGTTCATAGTCGACACAGGAGCTGACGTCAGGATTCTCCCCGCCCAGCACTCCGACCGAAAAGCGACACCTGTGTCATTTTTGCAAGCCGTCAACGGCACCAAGATTCCAGTTTTCTCGTCACGCTCAGTGATGCTAAACCTTGGCCTTCGACGAGGCCAAGGTTTAGCATCACTTCTGCTGGATTTTCCCGATTGCAGACGTCCGTTGTGCAGTCCTTGGAGCAGACTTCTTGCACAACTACGGACTCCTTGTCGACATCCAACGACGCCGTCTCATCGACTCCGTGACCCAGCTATCCGTTCCCGGCGCCCCACCATCTGGCACATCGCCGATCGCGCCTATTTCTGCCATGTTGAACGAACCTTTCGCCGCGCTCCTACGTGAGTTTTCCACTTTCTCGCCTTCTCGCCGACCTTCTCGCCGCAAGCTCTTTCGCAGAAGAACATCTTCACCACTTGCGGTCGTTGTTTTCACGCCTTGCCAGTAAAAGAATTGTCATCAACCCCGCCAAGAGCGAATTCGGTCAACGCGAACTCGAATTCTTCGGTCATATAGTTGACGCCAACGGCATTCGACCACTGCCGTCCAATATTCGCGTAATCGAAAACATTCCCCGATCGACCACACTCACAAAGCTTCGCCAATAGAAAGCTTTAGTATAGCGTAAAACGCTTGCGTTAGCGTTAGCGTGCGACGCAACGCTAACGCAAAGAAAGGCTGCACTGGGTGGCACATGGTAGTGTTTTAGAATAGCGGAACGGAGAAAACGATAACGTTAACGCAACCACATACGGCGCCATCTAGATGTAAAAACACGAAGTACTGGAAAGCCTCAAGAAATGTAGAGCTGATTCGATGCCGAATCCGCAAGTGTATCCCTAAGTCAACCTTATCCAAAGCCACAGTTGCTGCGTCAATTACGCATGTAGGTGTTTGGTTTCAGTGTTTTTTTGTCGAGAGTGGCGAAACACACCGATTATTCTTAGCATGCCGCGATCGAGTGTTCTGTGGGACCCATACTACCTGTCCTTTTTAAGTTGGGATGACATAGACGCCCTCATGCTTCGGGAACGAGAGCGACCGCGCAGGTTGTACGTGTCCTCAAGAAGCGGCCTGCTCAACATCGAGGCTATTCCGGAGGGGACGTTTCGCCGGCAATTTCGCTTCCAGAAAGCCGATTTTCCACTTCTTTCCACTTTATTGCAAGGGACGCCCATCTTGACGTCTGTCCTAATGGTTTCAAGGCCAAAACCTCATTCAGGAGGTTCATGTCGTCGTCGTTAGTAAAGGGCACACGCATTATGACCACAGCACCGACCACACTACTTTGTTTTGCCGCGCAAAACGTGACATGCATCGGCTTGACATGCGGCATTACACCAAGCGAACGAGCGAAATAGAGTTACTGTATGTGCTACCGCAGGTAGCAGAGTTGCGCGTCTGTTTTATCACGCCGCTAGCGCCTCTATTGGCAGAACGTCATCACGTGGTAGCCAAGCAACCGTGCATTGCGGAGAAGCAGATGTTCGGGCCAATTTTTGTATTTCCCGCCGCCGCCGCTGCAGCGAACTGGATTGACACAAGTTATCGCCAGTCAAATTCAAATCCAATCCGGCCGATCTTGGCGTTCGCTGTCCACGTGCGTGCTAGCTGCGTAGCAACAACGCAACGTGTGCAGCGCATCTCACGTTTGTTTCGTCGGCCTGCCTCGTGACACCTTACGGCAGTAATTGTTTTTCTTCCTTTGTAAAACTAGTGAAGGGTGTTCAGGAAAAGATACCTGAACAAACAAATTTTCAGTCAACTGCCTATTGCGTCAAGTGTGTATGAGATGAAATTGCTTGACTAACAGCTACGTGCTTTTTGGGCTGTGCTAAAAAATTCACAGCTGGAATATTAAAAGCTACTGCAAGTCTGGATTTCTTTAAAATAATTTAAGCACGTAGAGTTATACAGAAGATTTAGCTGGAATTACCAGTTTTCTGCATGTGATGCACCACACTGCTTTCACAGAAGTGTCGTGAAAAAGTCAGCTCACATTTTCATGATTACGCACTGCTTGGGTTGTTTCTGAATATGAAAGAGTTTACTACTAAGTACAGATATTTAATCTACTACAGCTTATGTGAAGCAGGATGCAAAAGGAATGAATGTCGTCATTTAACATACGGTAAGGGCCTAACTGTGCTTTGAATTATTCCCTATATTGTAGCTATGTCAATCCTGTGACAAAAACTTTCGCTACACTCCCACAGAAGGCTACTTTTGGAATCCCTGCAGTAAAAAGGCACATAATGAAATCACACTTGCAGGTGTAGCTGATATCCATTGCTTGCTGGTAGATGGATATGTTCCTACACAAGATCTAATGGGGTACCAGAGTCGAAATATCAATGGTTGGTCATTGATTCACCCGTAATATTTTAGACTGGCTACATGTTGAGAGCTATGACACAGAAGCAAGTATGGGCCTCATTATATTTAGTACAGTTCCCTTTGTAAAAGAGCACCACTTGATAAAGCTCACTATATCAAAATATTTGCACGCGCATACACTAGTGTTTCTGTTTTTTTCTCTGAAATTCACATTGTGATTTTATTGCCAAAAAAAGAGGTAGTTGCGGCTCGGTGCTTTTTGTTACTGTTTACATGCTAAAAGAGCACTGCACTGCTCTTAGTAGCGTATTTATCTCTGTTGAAACAAAACCTGAGTGCCAAGCAGTATTCAAGCGAAGGAAAGTTATTAAAGTATCTGACTGTTTACCTCAATTACTAAAGTTTGTCGAGTTTTTAATACGCTACGTTATTTCGAACCTTATACTACCTTGTGAAGTAGCTTTTTCGCGCGAAACTTTTTGTAGGATTTCCGGAATCTATAAAATAACATCACCATATTCCCTAAGTTTATTCGGTGCGATCTAATCGTTACCGTCGCGGTTCACGAATGCTGCATCTGATCGGCGTATATAGAATACACAATCTATTCTAGATACGCGAGTGCCCATACGTTATTAGGGCGGAGAAAGTGCACAGGTGAATGCAAGTCCCCCCCCCCCCAAAAAAAAAAAAAAAAAACTAATATACGCGCTGCATCTCACACCGCGCGCTAAAAAAGGGCAGCGCCTTCTTCACAATCTAATCCAGTCAGCTTTTTCGATGCGCTTTGTTTGCGATTAGGCGTAAAAGCGGAGCACAAGCGATGCAAAAGCGCCCACGGTCGATCGACGATACGCTAGGCATGTCGCCTGCAAAAACGGAGTGCGGCTTCGCCGCATTGACTTGGTTGCTTCTCAGGCAAGATGGCGGACCTACGCGCAACTCTGCCACCTACGGTAGCATCACGACCTACTACCTATAAAGGGCGACCTGCGCATCCCGTGGTCGCCTACGGGAGCGCGCGGCCGAAGAAATACCACGTGATCATTGAGTAGGGACCAAGCGCGCCGGTAGATGCCGCCAAAGCTCACCCCCACAGCAACGCCCGAAACGCTCCGGCCCTGCCTTCAGGAATACGGCGATGACGGTAAAAATTCGCAGAGGAGCTGCAGTAAACTCAGCATTTCACATTATAGACAGGGTGCGGCTAGAAAAAGGCGCGGCGACACATGCGAGAGGCACTCGACCCCAGATATTTGGTATCTTCGCTGTGCAGTGCAATGAAATCTGAAACTACTTTGAAGGCGTGGCCGCCGAAATTTCGAGCCGTCGCTCGAAATGCACATTAAAAGCACGTTTCAAAGCTAAGTGCAGCATAGTAACTTACCTTCGCCTTGCCGAGAATGGAATGGAAAACTTTATTGGTTCTTTAAGATATTAGCGAGTTGAGGACGAAGTCTTCATTCTTGAAAACTTTAGGTCCTCTTCAGCCTTGGGTGGGCCCCTAGTCCAGGGCACCACTGAGTCGGGCCACCTCGCTTGTGTGTGCTATGAGGGCCCTTTGGACCCCTAGCTCGCAGCTGGTGACCCGGCTCTCCCATTGCTCCGCACTTGGTGTTGTATGTTTGTGGAATGTCTTGTTTCTCTCGCATTCCCATGTGATGTGATATAGTGTTGGCCTTGCTCCGCACCACGGGCATACGGCGCAATATTGTGTGGGGAACATCCTGCTTAGTATGTAAAGATTTGGAAAGGAACCCGTCTGCAGTCTACGCCATCCTGCGGCTTCCTCCTTCGTCAACGCTTTGTGTGGTGGGGGGTATTGGAATCTTCGCCCCCTATATAGGTTTAGCAGCTCTGAATAACTGTCCCCGCAAGTAATCTGAGGCTCTCCCGGGGGGACTGAGGTGTCCGCTCGGATGGTGAAGCCTCGAGCTAAGCTGTCCGCCCCTTCATTGCCCTGAATCCCTGCGTGGCTTGGTATCCAGATTATGTTGTGTGTAGGTTGTCCTTCATAGAGCGGTGCTCTACTAAGGATCTTGAGTGCCGTGCTGCTTATTCTACCCCTGATATAGTTTCGGCACGCCTCTTGTGAGTCTGTTAGGATGTTGAGGGATTTTCCTATCCTGTATCCTTCCTCTGCTGCCAGTGCAACAGCTATTTCCTCTGCTTCGGTTATGTCTGATACCGCTACCGTGAGACTCCTAATTAGTTTGCTTTGATTATTAGCTACTACCGCTACTGCGTGTTTCCTGTGTCCTTTTGGGTAGAGGGAAGCATCTGTGTAGACTGTGTTGTCTCTCTGCCCCATCGTTCTTTCGTAGAATTCTGCCCTAGCCTGTCGCCTGCTGGTATGGAGATTGGGGTCCATATTGCGGGGGACAGGTTGTATACGTAGTTTCTTCCTTAGCAGGTCCGGTATTATTGCCCTACTACTTTGCGGTTTTTCTGTTTCCCAACCCAACTTTGTCAGGAGCGCCCTTCCTGTTGTTGTGTTACTGAGCCTTCGCGCTTGTGCCTTGAGCTGGCGTTCTTTTAGTTCTTCAAACGTGTTGCTGATTCCCAGTTGCATCAGCTTGTCATTGGATGTGTTTCTTGGGAGATGAAGGGCTGTTTTGTATGCCTTCCGAAGGATTGCTTCGGCTTGTTCTCTTTCGGCTTTGATGGTTACATGGTACGGCAGGGAGTATGTGACCCGGCTGACCACCAGGCTGTTGACCAGCCTTGCCGAGAGATGTTTTTCAACCATCTGTTCCTAACGTCGGTCACGGGGAACTCGTGAAAGGAAATTCCTCGTGCTGTTCGGCCGCTTGACTCGCACAACGGCACGCAGCAGTAAACCATCGTATGTGAAGCCGCAAACTCGAAAGCCCGCGCCCACGGGGCTGAGAATCACAGTGTCACTGAAATAGAATATGGTAATCAAGAACACAGATCACCAAGCGCTCAGCTAATCGACTGTTTCGCGCACGTACGTTTGGATCCCTCCGTGCTGTCGCTGAAAATGCTTGCTGCCAAAGCGTGCGGCCGGCCACAAGGTGGGGGTGAGCACTAGCGCCACTATCCGCGGCGGCGGTTTGGAAAACTAAAAAAAAACCACACAAGCAAAAGCAAATCGGCGGCGCAGGCGAAGCGCCGCACGCGCAGGTCGCCCTTTATACAGTAGGTCGTGGCATATACAGTAACTCTAGAGCGAAATACACTTGGGCGCCATCTCGAGGCGGATACAGCAAACATAAGCAAACATAAGCAAACCTTCTTGTTAAGCCTACTGCGCCGCTAATCGAGAACGTATATCGTAAACAACGCCCATTTGTCACCTGTGCGCCGCTGTCGAAGCATCATCACACAAATCTAAAGCAAACACAAGCATTAGTGGCGAACGAATGAGCCGAACAGTGCAGGCCGACGACTCGATAGATCCGAAGCGGCAGCTCTCACTTCGACTGGCGCCGCCATGTTGCCGTACCTAAGGCTCCCCTTGTACCCGCCGTGGTTGCTTAGTGGCTGTGGTGTTGGGCTGCTGAGCACGAGGTCGCGGTATCGAATCGCGGCCACGCGGGCGCATTTCGATGGGGGCGAAATGAGAAAACACCCGTGTGCTTAGATTCGCGTGCAGGTTAAAGAACCCCAGGTGGTCGAAATTTCCGGAGTCCTCCACTACGGCGTGCCTCATAATGAAAGTGGTTTTGGCACGTAAAACCCCATGATTTTTTTAAGGCTCCCCTTGCGTGCGTTAGCGTTCCCCGCTAAATATCGAAAATAGCGTACGTGCGTAAGAGCTCCAGCACGGTTTACGTACAGCGCATGCGCAGTGTGGTGCACGCAACGGTAACGCTAACGCTAACTGTTTGCGTTTGCTGCTTTACGCTATACTAAAACTGTCTAATTTCTCGCATTCCTCAATTTCTACCGCCGATTCATTCCCGATTGCGCACGAGTTATGGCTCTGCTAGACGCCCTGCTGACAAACATAAGCAAGTGCTTCAGTGGACTTAAGAGGCCATCGACGCCTTCACAAGAGTCAAGTCTGCCCTCGCCGACGCGACGCTGTTTAGACACCCAAAGCCATACGCACCCACTGCCATCATGACCGACGCTTCAAACGCCGCCGTTGGTGCCGTTCTGCAGCAATTCATCGACAATGCGTGGCACCCACTCACTTTTTTTCTCCAAAAAACTGAAGCCTGCGCAGTACCGCCACAGCGCGTTCGACCGTGAATTACTCGCCATTTAGCTGGCTATCAGACATTTTCGCCACTTTCTAGAAGGCCGTGCATCCACTGTGTTGACTGACCACAAGCCCCTTGTGCACGCAACGAATCGGTCGGCATCCTGTTACTCGCCCCGCGAGATTCGACACCTTTCCTACATCTCCGTGTTTACAACAAAGTTCCGCCGCATCAAGGGCACCGACAACGTTCCAGCCGACGTTCTGAGTCGCGTCAATGCCGTTTCCACGTTGACGTCGGAACCGTTCATCATCGAAGTCGACTTACTCACCAGTCAAGAGCGTGACGACACTGAATTTCGTGCACTCCGGAATTCGTCAACGTCCCTGAAATTGGAAGACGCCGTTGTGACCCCAGATGGTACGTCCGTCGTCTGCGACACTTCTACCGACACACCTAGACCATACATTCCGGCATCCCTTCGCAGACGTCTTTTCGAAACTGTGCACAACCTGTCGCATCTTGGCATACGCGCGACACAGGAGCTCCTTTCTAGTCGTTTCGTTTGGCCTCGGCTAAACGCGCAAGTTCGCCATTGGGTTCGCTGCTGTTTGTCGTGTCAACGCTCTAAGATCCAGTGTCACCTCATTCCACCTGCCAAGCCTTTTCTTCCACCGGATGCTCGTTTTGACACCGTACACCTCGACCTCGTAGGCCCTCTCGTATGCCTTCGAAAGGTTGCTGCTCAATACTGATATGCATCGACCGCTATACACGGTGGCCAGAAGCTACACCTATATCTGACATCTCAGCGCAAACTGTTGCAGCAGTTTTCGTGTCTACATGGATCGCAAGGTTCGGCTGCCCATCCACAATAATCGCCGATCGCGGTCGGCAGTTTGACTCAGCACTCTTCAACGAGCTACTCAAACTACTCGGAACGACACGTTTTCGCACGACTACTTACCACCCACAGTCCAATGGGCAAGTTGAACGTTTTCACCGGCATCTTAAGGCCTCCTTTATGGCGCATAATTCGCCGAAGAGGGTTCTACATTTGCCTCCCGTCTTACTTGGCATCAGAGGCGCACTCAAGAGCGCCCTATAGGTTGCTCCTGTGCTGAGCTAGTCTACGGCACTCACCTACGCCTTCCGTGCGATTTATTTGTCGGCACCGCCAAAACACCTATGCCATCACCTGCCGACTACGTTGCCGAACTGCAAGCTTTCTTCAACCAGATACGCCCCGTGCCCACATGTTCGAAAGAAGCAAGGTCTCCGTACGTTTCTCCCGCACTCACCTCTGCTACCCACGTTTTGGTGCGTAACTGCGCCGTGCGGAAGCCTTTGCAGCCACACTACTCGAGGTCATATTGTTTCTCGAGCATCGGCCGACGATGTTTGTCGTGAATGTCAACGGCCGATCAGACACAATTGCCCTGGAACGTCTGTAACCCGCCTACATCTAATCAACCGCGCCATCGGCCCCACCAATGTGCGACGCAAGCGTGCTGCATCTTTCGACGCCGCCTGCGCACGTGACACCCGAGACCAACGCCAAGACACACCGCGTTCCGTGGACTTTCCATCCTTCGTCGAATTTCCATCCTTCGGGACCTAACAAATTACATATGTTTTTCGCAGTAACGATCATCGAGACATAAAGATGCACGCGCTTTAACAGAATATTCATGCCATAATGACACGCTCATGTGCTCTTATTTCCCCCTCGTGATACGGGAATGGAATCGCCTCGATCCGTCAGTCATTTCTGCAGACTCATTATCTCAGTTCACATCACGGTTAGAATCCACATCCAGTAATCAGTAACGAAGTCTTATTCACATAATATGCTTTGCAACTCTTGTAAGCCATGCTGATTATCGTGAAGGTGTTTACTGTTATTTTTGTTCCCGTTTGCTGTCCTTTTCATGATGTATTCTCTGTATTGCGGCGCATGTCTCCTAGAAATGTGATATCTATATTTGTTTTTTTATGTATTCTTACCTTGTTCCTTTACGTTCCTTGTTTGACTTATTGACATGCAATTTGTATGTGCACGTTTATTACCATGTCTTTCATTTCTGTATGTTCACCTGCTATGGTCCCTGATGGGACTGGCAGTATTGAAAATTAATGAATAAATAAATAAATAAATATTCCTCCTCTCTAGGGGGGAGCCTTCTGCAGCGGCAACAGCATCGGCGTCGCATGAGCGTTACGTGGACGCTCGTGTCCACACGAGGCACGAGTGGCTGGCACGCTCCGGCACCGGCTAGCGTTCCGAAATGGATTAAAAAAAAAAAGAATGCTACGCTAAGAGATCGAGTGTCGGTTTTTCCTCTCCCGCGAGAGCCCGAGACTTTACCGGTCTACGAGGTCGCTCGTCGCCACATCCGCTATGTTGTCCTTGGTGTCTTCGTTTGTTCGCTTCTCACGATATGATTTAAGATTTTATAACATCAAACAGTGGCGTAGGGTCTGTAGCTCCAAAAAAACTCAGTGCCCTTCCACTCTGTGAAGAAGGACGCCCAGCGAAGCTGTGTATGTGGGCTCCTTTAATGGCGAACTGCATGTCTGCCGCGGCTCGGCTCGCCCTTGCACTATCTCCGGGCTCGGCCCACTTATGGGGAATGCTTAACGCCTGCTTCACCTCCGCCGCGGGTCGGCCGCTGATTGCACTATCTTCGGGATCGGCCCACTTATGGAGAGTGCTTAACGCCTGCTTCACCTCCGCCGTGGTTCGGCCCTGCATTGCACTATCTTCGGGACCGGCCCACTTACGGGGAGTGCTTAACGCCTGCTTTACCTACGTCGCGGGTCAGGCCGGTATTGAACCATCTTCGGGATCGCCCCACGTGTGGGGAGTGCTTAATGCCTGCTTCAGCTGCACCATGGGTCGGCCCGGCATTGCACTACCTTCGGGATCGGCCCACGCATAGGGAGTGCTTATCGCCGTCTTCACCTCCGCTAAGGGTCGGCCCGGCATTGCACTAACTTCGGGATCGGTCCACGTGTGGGTAGTGCTAAACGCCGTCTTCACCTCCACCGCGGGTCGGGCCGGTATTGCATTATCTTCGGGATCGGCCCACGTGTGGGGAGTGCTTATTGTCTGCTTCAGCTGCGCCGCGGGTCGGGCCGGTATTGCACTATATTCGGGATCGGCCCACCTACGGGGAGTGCCTAAGGCCTGCTTCACCTCCGCCGCGGGTCGGCCCGGCATTGCACTTTCTTCGGGATCGGACCACTTATGGGGAGTGCATAACATCTGCTTCTAATCCGCCGAGGGTTTGGCAGGGATTGCACTATCTTCGGGATCGGCCCACTTACGGGGAGTGCTTACTGCTTGCTCCCGAGCATAGCGGATTCCGCCGGCGTCGCGCAACGGCCGACGCCCTGGCCGAGGTTGTCACTAGGCTGCAGCAGGCGGTGGGCCTTCGCGAGGCCGGCTACCTCGTCCTGCTTGATGTGCAGGGCGCCTTCGATGGGTTGCCGCATCCAACGATCGTCAGTGCGCTGCACGACCTCGGCATCACTGACCGGCTACTCGACTACGTGCGAGCCTTCTTGTCTTATCGCACGCTTCGGGTGCGGGTTGGAGGTGTGCTCAGCCGGCCGTCCAGTGTGTTTTCTGGGGTTCCGCAGGGCAGTGTATTGAGCCACTTCTTGTTTATTCTTGCCCTAGCGCGACTTCCGGACTACGTCCCAAAAGCGACGCCACCCGAAGTACGGGTGGCTATCTACGCTGACGACATCGCCCTCTTTGCGACTGGCCCTACTGAAGTCGGCTATCAGGTGCGTGCATCCGTCCAGACTCTCAATCGACGCGGAGGACCAGTACATGGGAAGCATCGGCCTCCAGCTGTCTGCGACCAAAACAGAGGCTCTGCTGGTACACCCAGGAGGCACGCGAGCATGTTCCGAAGCGCCACCGCTGACTCTGCGCCGTTGCCCTCTCCCGCGGCGCAAGAGTGTCCGTTACCTCGGCCTGCAGATCGACTGCCGCGTCAACTTCAATGCGGCCGTCTCCCACATCTGCAAGCAATCAAGGAAAGTCGCCAGCGCCGCGCGCTCTCTTCTCGCGCGTGGACACGGATGCACGCCGCAACTGAAATAAAGATTATTATTATTATTATTATTATTATTATTATTATTATTATTATTATTATTATTATTATTAACTCGCACTGCGCGTGTACAACTCTGTGGCTACATCGAGGGCACTGTACGCCCTCCCCACCACCAACGCTCCAGCGGCGAACTGGAATGCTATTGACATGGCGCACCGTACTGCGGTGCGAGAACTATACGGCCTCCCTCGCTCCTCCAAAGTAGGGGCGACACTCGCGGAAGTGGGCAACTGGCCGCCATCCCTTCGTGCACGAAAGCAGACGCTCCAGCACATTGAGCGCCTGCAGCGCTCACCACAGGGCCAGCGGCTCGGCTGCCGAACTTGGGTATTGGCAAGCGCGCCAACGAGTTCTCAAAGCTGATCGGGTCGTCGCCACGGCTCGTCTCCCTGCCGTATTACTCCAGTCTACTCGACGTGAACATCGCGGTGCCTGGCGTCGCATCAAAGCGCCGAACTGCGGTGTGCGCCATGAGACAGGAGACCGCCTCCCTAATGCACGAGCGACTGGCAGGACGACTACTCTTCTACACCGATGGCTCGGTGACGACGGACGGGTCCGGTGCTGTGGTTTTCACGGCACCGGACATCTCGGAAACGCGCCAGTGCCGACTGTGCTTTGCCGCGTCGTCAACAGTGGCCGAACTCGCCGCCATCGATCTCACTGCCGACGTCCTTTTGGAACATCCGGACATTGTGTTAGCGGCTATTCTCACTGACTCTCATGCGGCGCTTTGCATGCTGGCCAGGGACTACGCCGGAGTGCCTCTTGGTCGAGTTGGCTGCAAGCTGCGACACATCATCAATCAAGGCTGCGACCTGGCGCTTCATTGGATATCCTCGCACATCGGATTGCCAGGCAACGAGGAGGCTGACTCCCTCGCCAAAGCCGCACGGTGAGCGCTTCCCCCTCACCCACTTGGTGACGAGCTTCGACGCGGCCAAGACCAACGTTACTAGACTAGCTTCAGTTGTAAAACTCTCCGCCCGCGCGCTTAAGCCGCTGTCGCCACTTCCGTGACAGCCACACATGGCAGCGCTGTACCATCGAGCTCCACCGCAGACGCCTCGTCGCAGCCTTGAACTCGTGCGGGCGGGCAGTTTGTCCGTGTTTCACGCACGCTGGCGTTCTCCCTTGTGCGAATTGGTGACACCATGAGAAAGCGGTATCCACCTACAGCAATAAGTTTGATCGGGCCAGTTGGTTCATACTGAAAGAAGGGTAAACTGCACGAAAGGAAGAAACGCATACAGCGAAGCCCAGAAGCTGCGTTTCTAAATGTTGTGTGTTTCTTCCTGTTGTATTAGCGTTTCGCGCAGTTTAAGCTCAGGAGCAGTGGCGTAGCTAGGTCGTCTGGCACCCGGGGCCGATAGCTCTTCTGTCACCCCCCCCCCCCCCGGGTGTAGTCGAGGAAGGCGAGGATATCGACAATTTTCGGGTGTTTTCAGACGTATATGACACCCCCCCCCCCCCCTACTGGCCCAGTGCACCCAGGGCCGACGCCCCTCCCCCCCCCCCCCCTCGTTGCTACGGCACTGCTCAGGAGCCTGAAGATCTAGCCAAAGTGCGTGATTATAGGATGATCTTCATTCCCAAAGAAGCTTCTCACCACACCAAAGAAGCGCTACAAAAAAAAGATGAGGTCAGTCTTTAAACACACAAGCCACAAAAAAAAAACTAAGAAAGAAAAGATAGTCGACTGTTCCATTCCGTTAAGATGGTTAACCAGAGAAGCTGAAACGTGCGGCCTCGGTGTTTATCACTGGGTTAATCCCGAGGGTTCATTGAAGTATTTCTCAATTATGAGGTTACACACACATTCGGCTGCGAGGTAGAGACTGGCGTCACGGACGGTATGCCCTCAGTTCGCCGTTGTCGCTTGCGTTCGATGTCTCGAGTTTGCTCGGCGGCGTGGTTAGCAGCCTTCGCCCGCCATTTGCCGCTTGTGGTTCTTCAAAATCAAATTTCTTCAAAATTTAATCTGTCCGTGACGTAAGACTATGAGTGGCACATGGTCCTCCCACGGGACTTCCCCGCCAATATCACGGTCCGACCTATACCCAGAAACGTACCCCCCGTAAACAACAGGGGCAGACGACAAGCGAGAGGACAATTCCTCCTTAACCAAGCCTTGGCGAACCGCGAACGCTCAGCTTTTGTGGACGCGGCGGCATACGCGTGAAACAAAGCTTGCGCAGTGGCGGTTGTGGATGCCCACGGGTCCGCAAGATATGCAGCCCCGGTATTTGCAAGGAAGCCTGAACAGGCCGAACAGGTTGCGCTCACCAACGACAATCTTTCACACATCTACAGCGACTCCATAGCCGTTATCAGAGCTTTTCAATAGGGCACGGTCTATGCAAAGGCTCTCAGAATTGTCACAAAGAAAGAGATTAAGAATCACGTCATATTGTCACGTGGTAGTGACGGTGAAGAAAGAAGCAATACGGTGGAATACAAAACTAGCTTTTATTGGGCGAACCTGTGCCCACAAAAACAGGCTACACTTATAGCACAACGATAGCGGCGAACACGGTCGGCGATCGTCGGGAAACTGATTAGCGGGTCAAGCGCGTCGGCTTTTATAGATCAGTCGTCGAATGTTCCAGATTAACTGATGGGACCCGCGTGTCTTCCACAAAGTTCTACACCATTCGTGTCACGCGATGAAATCTGATAACACAAGGTTCGGCGACAACAGACACGCGGATAGAAGCGTCGATAACTTTCCAGAAACGTCGGATACATGCAGGCGCGTCCCTCGCTGTGCGATTACAGTTGTTAAGCGGCGAAACGTGGTTGCCCGATAAAGATAAGTACACGTGTCATTACCCCCCTCTTAAAAAGCATCGACCCGATGCTGCTAACAAATGAAAGTAACAAAGAAAAGCACTCGTAGCAAAGAAAACAACAAACTAAGGAAGTTCATTAGCGTCCGTAAAAGGGTTTAAGGCGCACCACGTGGACCACTTCAGATCGTGCGCGGCGCCGCTGTGAGTGCGAAATGCCGTCTGGCACGACCTCATAGTCTAGTGCGCCAATACGTCGGATGACCTTGTAGGGTCCGAAATAGCGTCGCAGCAGCTTCTCACTGAGTCCTCGCCGGCGTATCGGGGTCCATACCCAAACACGGTCGCCGGGCTGGTACTCGACGAAGCGTCGTCGGAGGTTGTAGTGTCGGCTGTCGGTACGCTGCTGGGTCTTGATCCGTAGGCGGGCGAGCTGTCGGGCTTCTTCGGCGCGCTGGAGATAGGTAGCGACGTCAAGATTCTCCTCGTCACTGACGTGCGGCAGCATGGCGTCGAGCGTCGTCGTCGGGTTCCTGCCGTAAACCAACTTGAATGGCGTGATCTGTGTTGTTTCTTGCACCGCCATGTTGTAGGCGAAGGTGACATACGGCAGGACCGCGTCCCACGTCTTGTGCTCGACGTCGACGTACATTGCTAGCATGTCGGCGAGGGTCTTGTTCAGGCGCTCCGTGAGACCATTCGTCTGGGGATGGTAGGGAGTTGTCCTCCTGTGGCTCGTCTGGCTGTACTGCAGAATGGCTTCGGTGAGCTCTGCTGTAAAAGCCGTTCCTCTGTCGGTGATGAGGACTTCTGGGGCACCATGTCGCAGCAGGATGTTCTCGACGAAAAATTTCGCCACTTCGGCTGCGCTGCCTTTTGGTAGAGCTTTGGTTTCAGCAAAGCGGGTGAGATAGTCCGTCGCCACGATGATCCACTTATTCCTGGATGTTGACATCGGAAACAGCCCCAACAAATCCATCCCAATCTGCTGGAATGGTCGACGAGGAGGTTCGATCGGCTGTAGTAATCCTGCTGGCCTCTTCGGTGGTGTCTTGCGTCGTTGACAGTCTCTGCATGTCTTGACGTAACGGGCGACGTCGGCGGTCAGACGCGGCCAGTAATACTTTTCCTGTATCGTCGACAGCGTCCGGGAGAATCCGAGGTGCCCAGCGGTTGGATCGTCGTGTAGGGCGTGCAGTATTTCTGGACGGAGCACTGACGGCACCACAAGAAGGTAGCGGGCGTGGACTGGTGAGAACTTCTTCTTCACGAGCAGGTTGTTTCGTAGCGTGAACGAAGACAACACGCGCTTAAATGCCCTAGGGACAACGTCGGTGTTCCCTTTCAAATACTCCACGAGGCCTTTTAGCTCCGGGTCTGCTCGTTGCTGTTTAGTGAAGTCTTCCGCGCTTATTATCCCAAGGAAGGCGTCGTCGTCCATGTCGTCTTGCGGCGGGGGATCGATTGGGGCGCGTGATAAGCAGTCGGCGTCGGAGTGTTTTCTTCCGGACTTGTATGTTACCGTTACGTCATATTCTTGTAGTCTGAGGCTCCACCGCGCCAGCCGTCCTGAAGGGTCCTTTAAGTTAGCTAGCCAACACAACGCGTGGTGGTCGCTGACGACTTTGAATGGCCTGCCATAGAGGTAAGGGCGGAATTTAGCTGTAGCCCAAATGATGGCGAGGCATTCCTTTTCAGTCGTAGAATAATTGCTTTCCGCTTTTGACAGCGACCGGCTAGCATACGATATCACCCGTTCAAGTCCTTCTTTCCTCTGGACTAGGACGGCACCGAGGCCTAGGCTACTGGCGTCAGTGTGGATTTCAGTATCGGCGTCCTCGTCGAAGTGTGCAAGTACCGGCGGCGACTGCATGCGTCGTTTGAGTTCTTGAAATGCGTCGGCCTGCGGCGTTTCCCAATTGAACTTGACATCAGATTTCGTTAGATGTGTTAGCGGCTCCGCGATGCGCGAAAAGTCCTTGACAAAGCGCCTATAGTAGGCACACATGCCAAGGAATCTGCGCACTGCCTTCTTGTCGATTGGCTGCGGGAACTTTGCGATGGCAGCTGTCTTCTGCGGGTCGGGGCGCACTCCAGATTTGCTAATGACATGGCCTAGGAATAGAAGCTCATCGTAAGCGAAGCGACACTTTTCCGGCTTCAGGGTGAGCCCTGATGACTTGATGGCCTCTAATACTGTCGCAAGCCGCTTAAGGTGATCGTCGAAATTTCCGGCGAAGACGACGACGTCATCCAAGTAAACAAGACAGGTCTGCCACTTCAATCCTGCTAAAACCGTGTCCATCACGCGCTGAAACGTCGCAGGCGCCGAGCACAGTCCAAATGGCAAAACCTTGAATTCATAGAGGCCGTCTGGCGTGATGAAGGCGGTCTTTTCGCGATCCCTTTCGTCGACTTCTATTTGCCAGTAGCCAGACTTGAGGTCCATCGATGAGAAGTATTTAGCATTACAGAGCCGATCTAATGCGTCGTCTATCCGTGGGAGGGGGTATACGTCTTTCTTCGTGATTTTGTTCAGTCGACGATAATCGACGCAGAAACGTAGGGTTCCGTCCTTTTTCTTCACTAAAACAACTGGAGACGCCCACGGGCTTTTCGACGGCTGGATGATGTCGTCGCGCAGCATTTCGTCGACTTGTTGACTTATAGCTTCGCGTTCTCGCGTCGAAACTCGGTAAGGGCTCTGGCGTAGTGGTCGAGCGCTCTCTTCGGTGATTATGCGATGCTTTGCGACTGGTGTTTGTCGAATCCTTGATGACGTCGAAAAGCAGTCTTTGTATCGTCGAAGCAGACTTCTGAGCTGTTGCTGCTTAATCACGGGGAGACTTGGATTTATGTTGAAGTCTGGCTCGGGAACTGCGGTCGTCGGGGTAGATGCAACAGAATCCGAGAGGACAAAGGCATCGCTGGTTTCCTGTATTTCCTCGATGAATGCGATCGTCGTGCCCTTGTTGATGTGCTTGAACTCCTGGCTGAAGTTTGTCAGCAACACTTCAGTTTTCCCTCTATGCAGTCGAGCGATCCCTCTTGCGACGCAAATTTCACGGTCGAGTAGTAGACGTTGGTCGCCTTCGATGACGCCTTCTACGTCAGCGGGTGCTTCGGTGCCGACCGAAATAACGATGCTGGAGCGAGGCGGGATGCTCACTTGATCTTCGAGCACACTCAAGGCGTGGTGACTACAAGGGCTCTCCGATGGTATCGCTTGATCTTCCGACAGCGTTATTGACTGCGACTTCAGGTCGATGATTGCGCCGTGTTGGTTCAGGAAGTCCATGCCGAGAATGACGTCTCGTGAACACTGTTGAAGGATAACGAAGGTGGCAGGGTAAGTCCGGTCATGAATGGTAATTCTTGCCGTGCAGACTCCAGTCGGCGTAATGAGGTGTCCTCCAGCGGTCCGAATTTGGGGGCCCTCCCATACAGTCTTAACCTTCTTCAACTGGGCGGCGATGTGTCCACTCATTACGGAGTAATCGGCCCCTGTGTCGACTAAGGCAGTGACTGCGTGGCCGTCGAGAAGCACGTCAAGGTCGGTGGTCCTTTGTCTGGCGTTGCAGTTAGGTCGTGGCGTCGGATCACGGCTGCGTCGTGTTGAACTGAAGCTGGAACGTCGCTTCGTCAAGTCGTCTTTCGTCGGTGTAAACTTGGCTTCCTGACTTCGTCGGGACCGCGGCGTGTCATCATTAGGTCGTCGAGATGGTTTCTTCGTCGTCTTCGTCGGCGGCGGAGGATCTTCGTCAGTTCGACGAACAGCAACCGCACCTCCATCGGTTGCTGCTTTTAGTTTTCCGGATATGGGCTCGCAGAGCGGCCCCGGGCTGGGCCGGTGTATGGTCGGTGCTGCGGTGACAGGTAGCGGCCTGGTGACGGCGAACGGGACGGTCGTCGAGGGCTCCACTGAGTAGCGGCGAGGTAGTCGGCGATGTCACGAGGGCGTTCACCTTCCCTCGGACGCTGTGCGTTCACGGCGAAGCCTCGCAATCCCAGGTCGCGGTATGGGCATCGGCGGTACACGTGGCCGGCTTCGCCGCAGTGGTAGCAGAGCGGGCGGTGGTCGGGGGCGCGCCAAATGTCCGTCTTCCTCGCGTAGGTGCGCTGGGCGACGGGTGGGCGCGCTGGCGGCGGCGGCGGTGGACGACGGAATTGTGGCGTTACAGGGCCCTGGCGTTGTCGCGGAGGGGGAGCTTGACGGCGTGCGACGGCGGCGTAAGTCATCACTTCTGGCTGGGGCTGCGGTAATTGTGGTTGCACCTCAGGAACTCCTAGCGATCGGTGCACCTCTTCTTTCACGATGTCGGTGATCGAGGCCACTTGAGGCTGCGACGATGGCAAGACCTTGCGCAGTTCTTCGCGCACGATGGCCCTGATGGTCTCGCATAAATCGTCCGTGGCCAGTGATTGAATTCCGGAGTAGCTTGTTGGCTTGGTGCGTCGGTCAAATTGCCGGTTCCGCAATTCCAGTGTCTTCTCGATGCTCGTCGCCTCACGAAGAAACTCGTCGACGGTCTTCGGTGGGCTTCTTACCATACCGGCGAAAAGTTCCTCCTTTACACCACGCATCAGTAGACGTACTTTCTTCTCCTCGGACATTTCTGGGTCGGCGTGGCGGAACAGACGGCTCATTTCCTCAGTGAAAATCGCGATCGTCTCATTCGGCAGCTGCGCTCTTGTCTCCAGTAGAGCTTGGGCTCGCTCTTTTCGCACGACGCTTTGAAATGTTTGCAGGAAGCCGCTTCGGAAGAGGTCCCACGTCGTCAAGGTGGCTTCTCGATTCTCGAACCACGTCTTGGCGGCGTCCTCCAATGCGAAATAGACATGTCGTAGCTTGTCGTCGCTTGCCCAGTTGTTAAACGTAGCGACCCTCTCATACGTTTCCAGCCAGGTTTCCGGGTCCTCAAATGTGGAACCACGGAATGTTGGTGGTTCCCTGGGCTGCTGCAGCACGATGGGGGACGCCGGGGCTGCCATTGCGGTTGCCTTGGCCACAATCTTCTTGGTCTTCTCAGGTAGAAGTCCGTGCTCCGGGGGCAGCTGTTGAAGACGGCGGCTTGCTCGGTGGTCCGGGACTACGTTGGTGTTCTGTTTGTGGTCTGGGCTGGGATCACGACTTGTCGGGGGCGTCCTGTACATGGACGAAAAGCACCTCCACCAGATGTCACGTGGTAGTGACGGTGAAGAAAGAAGCAATACGGTGGAATACAAAACTAGCTTTTATTGGGCGAACCTGTGCCCACAAAAACAGGCTACACTTATAGCACAACGATAGCGGCGAACACGGTCGGCGATCGTCGGGAAACTGATTAGCGGGTCAAGCGCGTCGGCTTTTATAGATCAGTCGTCGAATGTTCCAGATTAACTGATGGGACCCGCGTGTCTTCCACAATGTTCTACACCATTCGTGTCACGCGATGAAATCTGATAACACAAGGTTCGGCGACAACAGACACGCGGATAGAAGCGTCGATAACTTTCCAGAAACGTCGGATACATGCAGGCGCGTCCCTCGCTGTGCGATTACAGTTGTTAAGCGGCGAAACGTGGTTGCCCGATAAAGATAAGTACACGTGTCAATATATTGGTTCCCGGCACACTTAGGACCAAAGATCGGCGAGGTCCCCAGCCTTAACGAGGCGGCACACGAGGCTGTACGCGCGCTTACAGACCGCGCGGCTTCACCCTACCACTCGGAGAACAAGGACACTCCCACTATATACAATGAAATCACTAAACACTACTACCTACAACGTAGAGAGTATATCACGCCACACCGCACGCTCACTCGAACTCAAGCGGTTACACTCAGAATGCTACAGACAGACACATACCCCATACAAAACAGACTACACCACTACATGCCTGAGCTCTACTACGTCTTATTGCACCAATTGCAATACATCCCTTAACATCTACCATTTACTCTGGCACTGCTCGCAAGCTCACATAAACTCCGAACTGGACAAGCGCAAGTTTGAAAAAGCAATCCGGAGCGAAGAACTCGCTCCCCAACTCTGGGCCGTCCAGCAGGTCCACGACGCCGCCAGGAAACTCAACCTGCCGGTTCCGTCGTGGGTGACGCCCACTCCGTGAGCCCAAAGCTCTCGTGGCCTGCAGGACCTTGAATAAAGTTGATTTCCTTCCTTCCTTCATACTCTTTAAGCAATGGCTCATACCCCCCGTAAAAGCAGCCTCCCCATTACGACGACAGAATTGAAATTCTACGGTGGAAGACGACGACGACCACGAACGCGGGAGCAGTGGCACGAGCGCGTGCCGTGGATTTCGCATAGAGTTCCCGGTCGGCACGAGGAATCGCGCTGTTCTACGCCGAGCGAAGCGTCGCATTGCTGGAAGCACAGAAAAAGTGGTGCGCCGAACTGTCGACATCGTTCCTATAGCCACCTATGCAGCCAGTTACGCAGCACGTCGGCATCGTCTGCTCGAAGTGTGCGACATCGGCGACATGGCGGTGCGCCCCAAGGCGCTACACAGCAACTCTTGCGTGGGCGTCATCCATGGGGTCGACCCTTCTTTCGACGCCCGCACAGTTCGAGAAAACCTTGAAGATCCCGTCGCAGTGCTTTCATACTCACGGAGTGGCGCAAGCGTCACCGTCCCTTTCGTCGGGAGCGTCGTACCTACAAACGTGTGGCTCTTCAAACAGCTGCGCGCCGTATGTGCACGTCTGCTCCGACCACTTCAATGCGACCGCTGCGGCGTGGATGGATGGATGGATATTATGAGCGTCCCCTTTCGAACGGGGCAGTGGGTTGCGCCACCAAGCTCTTGCTACTATACTGCCTAATATCCTACCTAGGTTAAACAATGAAAAAAGAAAAAAGAAACACTCTGAACTACCACGCCCAAATTTTCTGATCCCCTATAGCGAAGTGTGCTTTTGTACGACCCCGTCTTTTGTCGTTTCCCTACTTTTCTTCCACCAATCTTCCAGTCGCCTCTTACTAATGTCTATTGCGGACATGTTTGCTTTACCACTGCTCCCTCTGAACCCAAGGGCTTCAAGGAGGCCAGTGGTGCCTAAATCGACCGCTGGGTAGACGTCTTCACATTCTAATAAAACATGCTCCGTAGTTTCCCTAGCTTTACCGCAGCAAGCACATGATTCTTCTTCCTTCTTATATCTCGCTTTATAGGTGCGTGTTCTAAGGCATCCCGATCTCGCTTCGAAAAGTAATGAGCTTCCCTTTGAGTTATCATAAATGGTTTCTTTCCTCATTTCGTTTTTTCCTCTTAAGTAGTTACTCATGGCAGGTTTATTTTCCATTGCCGCCACCCATGAGATTAATTCAGCCTCTGTGACTTTCCGCTTGACCTTCTTTGTTGCTGTGTTGTCCACCGTATAGGCCGCATACTTGCTGGTAAGTTTCCTAGTTCTTTTCCTCCACTGTGAATCAATGTTTTTCCTGTACAGATACCTGAACACTCTCCCAGCCCATTCACTTTCTTCCATATTCCTCAGCCGTTCTTCATACTCAATTTTACTGCGAGCTTCCGTCACTTCAAAACTAGTCCAGCCCATATCACCCTGCACAGCTTCATTTGTAGTCTTCCCGTGAGTGCCCAATGCGAGGCGACCCACTGACCTTTGGTTCCCATCGAGTCCTGGTTGTACCCCTGATTTCTAGCAAATAACCGCATTTCCAAAAGAAAGTCCTGGAACCAATATACCTTTCCACATACCTCGGAGGACCTCGTACCTATTGTATCCTCATAGCGCTCTGTGCTTCATAATGGCTGCATTTCTCTTTCACTTTACTGTTATGGTTTTTTCCTGTGTTTCCATTTATCCATTGCCTTCGTTTATCCATATACCAAGGTATTTATATTCTGTTACCCGAGGTATTTCTTGGCCCTGTATCTCCACTGTCTGTTCACTGTTTTCATTGAATGCCATAACACCTGATTTTCTAACACTAAATTTCAAACCTAAATTGCTGCCTTCCTGTCCACAGATATTAGCCAGACGTTGCGAATCAATTTGCTTGTTAGCTAGCAACACAATGTCGTCCGCATAAAATGAACGTGGGAGTTGCTGCTCTATTACTGTACCTGCCTGTTTGTATGAGAGATTAAACCCGATATTACTTCCTTCTACCGCCCTCTCCATCCTCACCATGTACATCATAAACAGCAGCGGGAATAAAGGGCACCCCTGCCTCAGTCCCTTGTTGATATGAACTATCTCCTTGCACCTCATCCCTTCCTATTCGACGCAAACGGTATTTTCTAGGTAAATCTCTCTCAAAAGCTGTAGACAATCGTTACCTAAGCCTTCCCCTTCCAGAATATCCCACAAAATGTTGCGGTCTACGTTGTCCTAGGCACCTGTAATGTCTAAAAAGGCCACATACAACGGTCTGCTTTCTGCTTTCGATATTTCAATACACTGAGTAAGAACAAACAAATTATCATCCAAACGCCTACCTATTCTGAAGCCATTCTGAAGCTCTCCCAAAATGCCATTATTCTGTGCCCATGCTTGAAGCTTTAATTTGATTCCCTGCATTGCTAGCCTGCATATTACCGATGTAATGGTCAACGGTCTCTAGAGTGAATTCTGTCTTTCTCCGCCTTACCTTTATAAATTAAATTTATTGTACTTTGTCGCCAACTGTCTGGTATCGTCAGTCTTTTAAAGTTTTTTCCACTGCTTTCACCGCAGTTTCGTTACTTTTTGGTCCTTGCTCATTTATCCTCCTAACGGGAACCTCGTCTAGCCCTGTGGCTGTGCGCTTAGGAACTTTCTCTTCCGCTTTCTTGCAGTTTAAATTTGTCAGCACCAGGTCCATTTCCACTAGGGTCTCTTTCATGCTCTTTTTTTCATCAAGTACAACCTCGTCATTGCCTTGGAAAGACGCGGCTGTTGCTTTTCGGATGTAATTTATTGCCGTTTCTCCTTCCAGTCTGTTCTGATATTCGTCTAGGATATGTTGTTGTATTGTTGTTGACTTCCTGCCTAATAATATTATGTGGTTCCTAAATATTCTAGGTGCGGCCTTCCTTTTCTCACGTATTTCTGACAACCAACGTTCACTTTCACCTTTTAATTTTGCTTCCACCAGTATTTGAACCACAGACCTTTTCTCCCGGTATATTTCCCATTTACTGGTTACTTCATCATGTGGCAACTGCGCCTTCTTTGCCTGCCTGTGCTCTCGAGATGTTTTCTGTCGTTCGGCGATCGCTTCCCGTATCTCCTTGTTCCACCAGGTTTTCGGTTTCTTTTTTCCTTTCCAACGAACATGTTGTTTCTCTTTCCGTATTTCTGTCGTTATTACACTTAGAAGCTCACCATATTCCCACTCTTTACTTGGCCATTTGCCAAGTTCTTCCTCAACTCTAGTGACTGTATTTGCTATTTGTTCATCGTTCAAATTCGGACTGGCCATCTTGCTATCCTTGCTCTCTCTCCCAACTACATATCCCATTTTCAAAACGATGCGTTTATGGTCTCTCCCTATGCTGTTAAACCCTTCCTCATCGATGACCATTTCTCTCAACTTATCATGAATTCCTTCTGTCATCAGACAGTAATCAATGGTCGATTGCCGGTTTCCCACTTCCCACGTGATCCCACACTTAGGCCCTGTTTTCACGATCACGAGGTTATGTTGCTCACAAAGGTCCAGCGTTGACTTCGCGTTATTGTCGGAATAGCCATCTAAATCCTGTATGTAGGCATTCATGTCACCTAATTGGACTATTTCAGCACCATGACCGAAACCCTTAATATCAGCGCTTATGCATTCCACAAACTCTTTATTCTTCTCTGTGCAATATTTTCCGCTCCACAAATACGTAACACCCAGACAAGTTTCTTTCCCACTCATTGTGCCTGATAACCAAAGATGCTCTTGACATTGTGAATTTACTCTTTTCCACTTGGCTCCCTGATGGATGAGCGTTCCGACTCCCCCTCCCTTTCTTTCCGACTTAGTTCTGTTGCACCCTTCCCAAACATAATTCTCATTAACTGGCGGCTCTTCTGAGTCTCTGAGGTGCGTTTCTGTAACCGCATACACCCCTATTTGTTCTCTGTGTAACTGCTCCTCAATCTCTGCCAACTTTTCCTTTCTTCTGCCGCCCTGCATGTTTATGTAGCCTATTGCATGGCGAGCTCTTTTCCTTGTTTTCCTCCTTTTTCTGTTATCGACGGCGATGCTCTTCTGATGTTCCCCTAGGGGACCTTCTTCATTACTATCTACTCTGACCTCCTGAGCGCCCGCGGGCCCCCTAAAAAAGCAACAGCGCGACCACCAAGTCGCCAGCCCACTTCTCGTGCTAGCCTGTAATTGAAGTGGATCCCGTCTCGTTTAAAACCACCACAACTTCTCACTTCCCTGTTTACTTCGACAACCTCGAAGCCTTTCTCTCAGCTCATTGGCCATATTGCCTCATTAGCAGCCACTACGGCTCTTTGTACATGACTGTCACGTACAGGCACCTCCGGCACCGTGCACACCACGATCTGCACCTGAGGGGATCGCGCACGCAAGTCGTCCACCCCCATCGCCAAGCGCTGGGCTAGTCCTGGCCCTTTCCTGTTTAGGTCGGCATTTAGCCCACCTGCTACTATGACCCGTCATTTAGCCCCCCCCCCCCCCGTACTGCCTGCTTTTCCGGCTTTCTCGCCATGTATTGCACGGCTTTTTGCAAATACTATAATACTATATCAATGCAGAGCACGTGCCTTTTAGAAAAAACCGATACGAACAGGATCCAAATCCTAAAAATGCCGCAAAGCAACTCTCACCACTGTTGTCTTCGGCCACACCGGCGGCACCTGCTTCCACGAAGCCCGCTGCCTCCGCTGTGGTGAGCCGCATGCCACAGGAGACTGCCCCGCAGAGAAGCCACGCTGCGTTAATTGCGGCGGCCGTCACCAGTCGACTGAGCCGAGCAGTCCCGAGTGGCAGCGCGAGAGAAAGGCGGGCGTGTTGTCGTAGTCTGAGCGGCTCCTTTCGCGCAACAAAGCGCTTGAGCTGGCCGGCGCTGCATCGACCGAGCAGCACGCAGCCGCTCCGTCTACGTCTGCTCGCATCCCGCAGGGCCGATCTTACAGTGATGCCCTGAGCGGCCGCAGCACGGGTGCGATCTTGTACGCGTTCCAAAATAGAACGGAGGCGGTCAGTTCCATCAAGCCGCACCCGATTGGTCAATTTGAGCCGCGACGAACGCCATGACGTCAATTGTCACGTGAGCCGCGACATCTTGCTGCTGATAATCATTCCGTGTCGTCTGCTAACGGACGAACGCCACGGAACGGACGGAGAGTCCGTCCGAAGCGATAGAACGGATTAGAACGGCTACCAGACGGGTTGGATTGGATTAGAACGTAAGTGCTTGGGACAGTTAGCATCTTTCGTATCCGGTTCAATGCAATTCCGCGCTCCCAACAGTTGGAGAACATGACTACAGTGTACTAGAATGGGGCAGTGAAGCGACCGCCAGGGACTGCGACTTGACAGAGCTGTCACAGCAGGTGGCGAACGTAGCGGCGGCGCTGCAGTCGTCGACTACGCTATTCCCCTTGACAACACGTGCGCGAGATTTGGCGTAGTCACGCTGTTTCGGCTACGTGCTTCTTCGTTTAGTGTGTGTTTTTCGACACAGTTCGTGTGTGAACGGTGACTCCTTGCTTCAGCAATGGGTAAGCAACGCTTGAAACATTGCTACGCCCCTGGATGTAGCACTGGATGCAGTCGAGTGGACGCTACAAAGAAGCCCTCGCTTTTCAAGGCACCTGCGGACCCTGAACGACGGAGCCTATGGCAGCGGAACTTGCACAGAGCGAATAAACAACTTACGGAGGATTGTGCAATTTGCGAACTACACTTTGAGCCGCACTGTGTTGTCAGGGACTATGTGCACGTAATCAACGGCGAAGGAGTTCGTCTCCCGCGAGCAAAGCCTACGCTTTCGTCAGACGCCGTGCCAGCAATCTTACCAAATGCCCCGGAGTATTTGAGCAAGCGCGTGGTGCCGAGAAGGCACGAGAGAAAACGCAAGGCTGAAGAGATCAACAGATCAGCTAAAAAAGTACTGTTCTCGAGTGCTGCAAAGCGTCAGACTGTAGACGAGCCTACCAATGTTTGTGAGACATTTTGTGTGTACGAGCACGAAAGTGATGTAAATTCTGTCGTGACTGTCGCCGCGCTTAAGAATGTAACCCCGCCTATTAAGCGCTGGGTTCTGCATGAGATGCATGACGCGGAAGGAATTTGTTTCACTTCGTGCACCTTTAACGCCGTCACAGGTGAAGTGAGAGTTGAAAGGGCCGTTTTTTGCACAGAGGATAACTCTGGTGGTTTTCGTGTGAAGACATTCTTGCATGGGAAGCTGGTTGCAGAGTTATCGCTGACAACAGTACAGGACGCAATGAATGCTTTGCAACAAGCCAATGAAATGTATCTGTGTAAGGGTGCTACTGCGAACGACGAGGTCCTTTTGATGAGCAGTCTTACAGACCGCTTGCGTAACCAAGTAGAAAACAAGTGGAAAGCCGCTTTCAGCTTAAATTGCCTTGGTAGAACGACCAAGGATGGAATACCGTGCGTTGCGTGCAAATATTTGAGAAAAGCGCTTCTGACCCGCCGGTCACGTCTCCCGAGTCGGAAGTCGCCAAAATGTGCGCCTAAGAAAACATCGCAGAAGTTGCAAGCATGCACGCGCAAGAACAAGCGCCTTACATCAAAAATAATGAAGCTCAGCGAAGATCTCATTAAGATGAAAGCCGATAGTGCTGCGACCAAAGAAGTGCTTGCCGAGAAGATTAAGCATCTCTCATCGAGGCAGCAGCTTGCTGTTCGGCAGTGTTTTGAAGCTTTAAAGAGGAAAAGTCCACGTGGGATGGTCTACGAGAAAGAGTGGATTTTGGAGTGCGTACTACTTAAAATGCGTAGCCCAAAACTTCACAAATATATGCGAAAGCAGGCAATTCTAACCCTGCCAAGTGAAACGACTATAAGGAAATGAGTTATGGGTTTAATGAACAAATACTGATCGCACTAAAAAAGAAAACGGTGCCACTAGATGAACTTCACAGGCATGCAGGCATTATCATTGATGAAATGAAGCTCTCCGAGCACCTTTCAGTGACCACAGAAGGAAAAATTGAAGGTTTTGTCGACCTTGGAGCGTACACACCTGAGGACCAAAAGACCTTGCCATGCAATCATGGCCTTGTTGTAATGTTTGTGCCCCTTGTAGGCAATTGGACGCAGGTGCTTGGTGTCTTTGGTAGCCACGAGAATGTCAAGGATGAATTCCTTGCGAAAATACTACTCGCAGAAAAAGCTGGGCTTCTTATCAACTATATAACGTGTGATGCAGCCTCTTGGAATAGGAAGATGTGGAGAGTTTTTAATGTAAAGGCATCAATGAAAGAAGTTATCTGCAAGAAGCAACACCCAGTTCACAGTAGCCGGTTCCTTTACTTTTTTTCTGACTTCCCTCATCTTGTCAAGAATATTCGCAACCGGCTTCTAGGCACGACTTTCAAGACAACGGATGCACAGGTGTCCATACAGTTTGTGAAGGAAGCCCTCACACTTGACAACAGTGCACTTGCATTGACGGCAATGCCTGGTATATCAAGTGTTCATGTTGCACCGAAAAACTTTGAAAAAATGAGTGAGTTATGCTTTTCAGCTCTTTGGACAGGGACCTCTGCAAGCATTCTTTCTTTATCAGACACAACTGGAGAGAAGCTGTGGCAGCATAGAAGCTACTGCAAAATTCTTTTCAAGAATGAAGTCGCTGATTGCTGTAATGACTTCGAGGTATCCAGCAGAAGCTCTAGCACTCAATTCTACCAGTGCACAAAAGATTCAAGATATGCTTGAATTTCTGAACACATGGGAGCGTCACACTGACAAGAGGCATTTTCTCAGTGACTCAACGGCAGAAGGACCAAGGGTAACACTGACAAGTACGCTCGAGCTTCTTGACTACTTGAACAAAAAAGTGGGATTAAAATATTTGCTAGCTTCAAGGCTTAGTCAGGATAAAGTTGAGAACTTTTTCGGTATAGTGAGACTTTCATCGGGCTGCAACAGTCATCCAACGCCGCAGCAGTTTCTACTGACTGTTCTTTTTACAACTTGGCACGAAGCGTCACGGGCAGCAATGTGCAGGATGATATGATCAACTCTCTTCTTGAGGCAACCGACAGAGAAGAGGGTACCACTTAGGGAAAGTTTTTGGAAACAGTGAAGTTGTACACAGATGAAAATACAGAGGTTCTGACTATATCTTGGCCAGCAGAAACTGATGAACATGTGTATCATGTGAAGAGAAGCGAGTCAATGTTAATATATTACATTTCAAGCTATGTGGCAAAAAAGTGCGTGCTACCGACCAAATGTCCTCATTGCATTGCCCGCCTCTTGCTGCCAACTGAGCAAGGGCGCTTGTTGGCTGCTTCTGCATTTGTGCAGTTCAAAGATCAGGGTGGTTTGTTGTACCCTTCAGTTGAACTTTTAACATTTATTACACGCCTAGAGGATGTTTTCACTAGTTGTTTCTCTACTAAGGTGCACAGTGAGAGTGTAATGGATATCCTGGAGATGATTCATTCTGCCAGGCCCTTGAGTATTGGTTGCAAAGCGCATGAAGAATGCTTGACACCCCGTGTTGTCGGCTTTTATGTCACAACCAGGCTCCACTTTCTTGTAAAGGGGCTGAACAAAGCCAGCACCTCCAAGCGGAAGTCATCTAAGCACTTGAAGTTAAGCAGGCTGAATTGATTGCATATTAAACCATTAATTTGACTGGTATGCCGGCATTCCTGAATGATAGCTGCAGTTTAATTAACCTTTGTATTGTGTGTGCAGCACAGTTGCTTATCTGCATTGTGAATTTCTTTGAATCCTTCAGTGGGTGTCGCTTTCTATATATTTGTACTTATTAACCATGGCATTGCTAAACATGTTTATTTCTATTGTGCATCTTTGTATTAAGTTCCCAATTTTGACATACCGTGGAAAATCTCTTAATGCTTTTCTAATATCACTGTATGTTTGTGTATGTTAGTAACTTCTGCATTGTCTTGACCTGGAACATATTGTCTATTTGTGTTGTGCATTCTAATAGTATGTGAATTCTTGGGATCCTCATGCCACGGAAGTGTGCAATAAAACTTTGAAGATAATCATTATATGTTTCAGTTTTTTTATTTATTTCGTCTCATCTATTCATGCCAGTAAACACTGCGCACGGCGTGTACCGTCATTTGCAATCGGTGCAAGCAAGTATCTTTGCATCGCGGTTTTGGCCAAAATAGAGAAAGAGTAAATTTCAAACGCTAGAAAAATTCGTTTCGCTTAACGGGCGCGTCGTGGGTGCGAATGAATGAAAGAAGTTGCGAAAGTAGCCTTTAGAGTCCACATGCCGCGTAGGCTTCGACGCGCGCCTCCCCGTAGTCGTAAAGCCCCTTAATCTCCCAAAGTAGCGCCATTCACTTCCTTCCTCCTCCGCTCGGCGCTGTCTCGACGGTGGCGCCGCCGGTGGTGGGCCTGCCGTAGCAGATGACGGCTAACAAGCTACGGGAAGCAATCCGCGGAAAAGCTTGTTCGAGCCCTGTGGAGTAGTTTTTTCAATGCAGATGTTGCTTCGTCAGTCAGTAACTGGCCTTAAAAATGTCGTGTTGGAATTGTGGAAGAAATAGAGAAAAGAACTATTATTCAACGCATATTTAAGGCATAAAGTGCGCGCACGTTGAGAGTTCGTGTTGCTGAAACACGACGCAAGCACGCGGTGTGCTCAAACACGCGGGTAATTACCAAAGTTTCATGTTTTCACAGCGTGAAAGTATGTGTATGTGGTTTCGTAGGTTCATTTACGTACCTGCAGGATACTTTTGTTCGGCCGGCGCGTGAGAGATTCCGACTGTCTGCGGTCAGCGATGCCTGGCAACAGGGCCGCTTTTTTCATTGCGGGGTGCTTTGGTAATCGGCTAACGGAGGCCTCTGAAGAGCACGTGACATTACAATAAAGCAGGCGGTGCAGGGAGTGTTCGCATACAAAAATCGGCTGTCCGCATAGCCTATCTTATACTCCCGTGGCATGCACAGGCTTCGGCGAGCCCCATCCAGCCCTGGTTCCGGCTTTGGTGCTCCCGTTGCAGCTTTGGTGCCCTGGAGGCGCCGTCAATAGTACGAAATAATGACACGTTTTTACAGCTAGGAAATAAAATATATTAAAGAAATACAATCGCGCTGAGGCGCCAACTTCTAAAGCAGCGCTAGCGCTCCCGCGCGAAAATCATGAAACGCCAACGAGGAATTTACCGGCCCACGTACGACTCTACGATCAAAGTGCATGTTAAACATCCCCTGGAGACCTAGATAAGGTTATCCGGAGCCATGCACTACGACCTCCATCAGAGCTTTAGTCGCTTCGGGACGTTAAAAACGTTAATCGCCACAAACCAAATCAATACATGCGGGCGTACATTCGAAGCTAAAAGGCTGCATCCATAAGTCATAGTGAGCCTTGCAAAAGCATTGAGAATGTGCTAACTTCTGGTGGAGCTCAAAACAAACCAAGTATAAAGTCGCTTCTATGTCACAGGCCAGCTGCACTTTCACCGCAAGACGAAACTACATGAAAGAAAGAGAGCACATTCGAAAAAAAAGTCAACTTCAACGCGCTAAAACCCACGCAGAGCATGAACACATAAACTTTTTCGAAGTGGAAGGTGTCAACTAGGCTCAAAAGAAGAGGTTGCGAGGAGCCGTGTGTACGAAGCCGTGCGTTCTTTGCCACTTCCACGAAGGCAACCCGCCCGATCCTATGAATCCACACTTTTCTTTTTGCGTTGCGCCTGCCGGATGGCAAAGCAAAAAGCTTTTTGCCCACGCTGCCTCTGTTGCGGCAACCGAAGGCGCAGCAGCACGGCATCGCGATTAAGTTCTCGGCCCTAACACATTCTATTACGCTAACACATTCCGTCAGTCCGCCTGGCGTACTTTCGTCGCGCAGGCCCAACTATGGAGGTCGGAGCGCGCTGGAAAGAAAAAATATACAAACGCTTGGCGCCTGCTCCGCTCTGGAAAGAAAAAAAATATACAAAAGCGCGGGGCCTGCTTCCAAGTGACACACATTGGCCAATGGGGGAGCGGAGAAGGCTGGGGAGACAGGAGGCGTGGAGGAGGAAGCGCCAGGGTGAGCGGGGTGGCGGAAAGATCTAAGAATGGCGCTACTTTTGAAAAATTGAGGGGTTTTACGTAGTCGTCGATCACAGCGCCGCTGCTACTTTCGCCGCCGCGATAGTCGCCCAAGGAGCGCAGTCGTTCTCACTGCCTATAGACCTCAGACTCTGCCCAAGCGGCGCTGCGGAAAAACCCGTCACCAGCGCCCCCATCGCAGCCTTGGCATGAACTGAGTAGTGCAAGGAGAGCTGTCCGCAAGCGAAAGTGCATAGGCCACAATGAACCCTTCTCTTTCGTTTGTGTTGAGGTACAGTTTCCTAAAAATCAAGGACCTGGAAAGCTTCTTCCGCCCATCCACGCTACGGAAAGGAAGCGCAGCAGGGCTAAGTACGTGTATAATATAAAATAAAGTCTCAAGTGTTATTTCGGGGTGCTGCAACTCGCAAGTACAGAGAGCATCAGGTTTGTTTATAGGCATATCAGCATAAAAATCTAAGCATTTCAAATTGGGTCATATGGAATATGTCCTGAACACAAGACTTAAATATCTCCTATATTTTTATGTATTTTATAGTAATGTTTTGTCTCGCAGTTATTTACAGAGTAAATCCTTTCATAGCCTTTTCCAGGATAGCAAATAGAAAACGTTTTCCAAGGCAGCAAACAGCGCGCGATCATAACGAAAGTAAGCTTCCTACAGTGCCTACGCGCTGCATCTCTCGCAGGAGCTACAGAATCGCTCAGTACCTTAATTTGAACTTTTCGCAGACCCTTCGAGCAACAAGCGCGCACAAATAAATGTAAATAAACGCGAAATAGTTTTTTTTTTACACACGTGCGTTACTTCGCAATTACACATCCAGTGCTGCTACAGCAACTTTATTGCTCACATTTGAAAAACGCAGTCGAACAGGCTCAGCCTATTGCGAAGCGTGCTTGTTGTATCGGCGCAGAACATACAAAATACCGAAAGTAGAAATGAGCTCGCGATACAACGATGCTCTAGAACAGGATTTTGAATTCATAAACGAACCAAAATGTTTGGTTAAGCTGACCTGCCAAATCTCTCCATTCCACTTGTTGAGATATCGATAGCAATTGAGCAGGATGGTTCGCAACGTTGTTTTTTCTGTTACCAGCGAAGTGGCGGCTGCAGATTCTTGAGTTTTCGCTTGGTTACCACGGTCCTCCGTCAGGGCTACGCAACACAATTACAGAAGAACAAAATTGTCGCACTTTCTCATGCGAGCCGCTTTGTTGTGGGGAATGCAAGTAATCCGATTACCCAACAGGTTGAACGGCCCGTATCCAGCGCTCTCGCCTTTCCCCTTCATACGATGGCGATGGAAATCGGCAAAACTGAACGTTGTTATTCCGTCCTTCACGTTCATGGCAATTTACAACACAACAGTAGCGTCGATTGCGGCGTTTCTTCGTAGCGCGCGGAGCTATCGCGGTTGGCGTCGTTTCCGCCTTCAGTCTGAAGAGTGAGCCAGCAAGCGCGGCCCGTCCGACTATCGTAGAAATCCATAGCTCTCTGTCTGGGTGTTAAATGCGCAAAACACTCGCAATATGGACCAAAATCTAGTTAAATCATTCTTTCGCAGTCGCTAGCTGCATAGGCAACTTAGCAAGAGAGTCGGGCATCGCAATACTCAATTACTGCCTCTTCGCACCGGCAGGTGGCGCTACGCGTCTCGCAAAACTCCAGAGTCTGACGTCCATTCTAGTACACTGCAACATGGCGTTTGCTTTCTCTGCCATGCCGTTTCGTGTCGCCTGTGCGGCTGCTGCAGGCGCGCAGAGACGACACCCCGAGGTAGATGATGCATTTGAAGAGTTCACGAAATATGAGTTCCGGCAGTATTTTCGTCTGTCCAAACGAACAGTGTGTAGCTTGTGCGACGAGCTTGACCCTATCATTGGATGCCTGCGAGCCAGTGGCGTTTCCACAGAAAGGAAGGTGTGCGCGCCGCGATTCTTCGGCACCGGAAGCTTCCAGAGGAGTGTTGGTCGCGAGGAGCACATAGGCATGGCACAGTCGGCCGTGAGCAGCACCATTCACGAGGTGACGGAGGCCATCATTTCCGTGTCTGCCCGGAGAAAGTTGGTAGACTTTCCATTCGCACCAGCTGCCAAGGATGAGGCAAAGGCGGCGTTTGCGCGACGCGGCGCCATTCCAGGCGTGCTAGCGTGCGTCGACGGCACGTTGATCGCGATTATGAAGCCAGAGGGACTCAGTCCGGCCGACACGGCGAGCTTCATGTCGAGAAAGGGTTATTACGTGATTTTGGCTTCTAGCGCGAAGTGAAACACGGACACAGAAAGGAGCAGACAGGACGAGCGCTAACTCTCAACTAAATGCGCCCCCCCCCCCCTTGCGGACCCTCTCGTTGGGTCACTGAAGACTTTCGACCAAGGTGTGTGACTGAGTGCGTTGATGTGATCGCGAGGACTGTACCTCAGTCCAGTAAGTCAGACAACCTAACTGGTGTGTCGCGTTTTTTCGTCAAGCATGAGCTTAGGTTGGTTACTGCGGACAAAGACGGTTTCTTTGTTGTTGTTCCTCAAGAATTGTACGCACAAAAAGCTAAAACCGCTATTGACAAGAATTTTGTTCCAAAACTTACCAATTTAAAGAAAGTGAAAAAAACTGCAATTGTTTTGCTTGAGAAATTTGGTCTGGAGCGACTCGCGTCGGGAGTTAAAAATACCAAGGGTCTGCACCTCGACATATTTTTTTTAGTGCTAAGACACATAAGCCGGAAGTTCCTTTTCGAGCCATTATTTCTGAAAAAGGAACGTGGCAGTACACAGTCTCAACTTTTTTGCATAATGTATTGTCTTCAGTTCGTCTTGATGACCCCTTCCTGATAAGACATTCGGAAGAAATTGTAGCCTTCCTAACAGAAAATAATCCAGGTAAATGCTCAGCGATCAGTGTTGATGTTAAAGACCTTTTTTATTCGCTTCCGCAATCGGAACTACTGTGTAGTGTTAAAGAAGCACTGACGCTCAACAATGATGGGTTCCGGTTTACTCAGGACTGTGGGATGCCCGTGGAACCTTTTTTAGAACTTTTGTTGTTTTACTTAGGGAATACCGTTGTAAAATGGGGTAGTTCTATGTATGTACAAAAATCGGGAGTTTGTATTGGTTCTAAAGTTGCGCCAGTTTTGAGTGACATTTATCTAAGTCGCGTTAAGAGAAATCTACAAAACAATCTTAAGGAATTGGCGGTACATGCGTTTAGATACGTAGACGACTATCTGGTATTTTGTTCTCGCGATAACTACACCAAGAAAACTACGGATATTTTAAAAGTTTTTAGGGAATGTGGTGGGGGCCTAGGTTTCACGCTTGAGATTATCCAGGACAACAAATTACAGTTTCTAGATCTGTGCTTAACGTTCCAGGATGAGCATGTCTGTTGGCATTATTCGCCTAGGGCCAAGAAGCCACTGCTAGAATATTCTTCTTGCCATTCCAAACTTGTTAAACAGGGGATAGCTTATTCAACTCTTAGGTCTGCCATTACTAAGTCATGTCCGCACAATATGCAACAAAGTTTTTCACAACAGATAGAATGGCTTGGAAAAGCTAGCTATCCAGTGCATCTATTATCACTAACCTGCGAAAAACTTGTAAAATGGGTAAAAAGCCCCGGTAAGAAACAAGAAAAACAGAAGAAAGAAACAAAGTTTGCTGTAGTACCCTACATACATAGATTATCCCATGGTTTAAGGAATGTAGCCAATAGGTATGACGTCAGTACCGTTTTCGCGGCCCCACGCAAGTTGTCTAACATGTGCCCTTTGATAAATAGGAGACTTGAACAGGAAGGCAAAAAAAGAAAAGATGATTGCGGAGTTAAACATGTGTCCCCTTTAGTGCCTTGCAACACGGGTATAGTTTATCAGATTCCACTCGAGTGTGGGAAAGCTTACATTGGACAGAGTGGCAGGTGCATTAACATTAGACTAAAAGAACACAAACATTCACTAAACAACCGCAATGCTTCACATTTAGCGGCACATTGTTTCGATTGTGGTTGCAAACCTTTCTTTGAAGACACGAAAGTTCTTTCTAGACACAGATGCCAAACGACGCGGGAAATTATCGAGGCATTCCACATAAAAAGACTAGGAGACACTTGCGTCAGTCATGCTTCGTTGTCTCTGTTAGATTGCGAATTTCAGTACCTTCGCAATACGTGTACTAATCTGAAGTAATTTTTGTTCTTTGACTTCGATACCCCCTGATATGTTAAACTGATGCTTTTTACCTTGTCATGTTCTTTTGCTACGGTTTTTGCAATCACCTATATATATGTTCTTCGTTTTAATAAAAAAATTTAGTTGAGAGTTAGCGCTCGTCCTGTCTGCTCCTTTCTGTGTCCGTGTTTCACTTCGCGCTAGAAGCCAAAATCATGTTACCGTACCAGCTCGCCCAACTGTCTATCCTTTTGCAGGGTTATTACGCCCTAAACGTCACGGTCGTAAGTACCGTTGGAATGTTTTACGTCAAACTGAGGTCGCCATTTTTACTCGCCCATAGTAGCAATTGTTCAGTTTAATGCCCAAGCTGGGGGGGGGGGGGGGGCATAACCAGTAATGTACCGATTAAAGAGGACATGCGGGGAACTGGCTACGAACTCGTTGAAATCTGACATGTCGGGAGTAATGATGAGTGCCATGTGTTTGTGAATCCGTCTGCCGTTCCAAAATTGTGTTTTAAATGGGCAGTAGTCGTAGCAGAAATGGATACACTGTAGGAAAGACACGATGGAAGCATTTTGAACATGGATGTACTTACATTCATTGCATTGGCTGGCTTTGGCTTCTATGGGTGTTCTTGAGCAATATCGGGCCCCAAGTTTTCATTTAGTGCGAGCCATAGGCGTCCACACAAAGGGGGGGCGCATTGCCCCCCCCCCAATTGCAAAACCCTGTGCACGCCTATGGCTGAAACAGTCTGCTACTTGTACCAGCGTACATGTATTTTTTTCTGCATATGAATGGCAAAACGGATTTTGAGCATATCTGCAGCGCTATTTTGTAATGCTCCCCATTGCAGGTGTGCAACGCGGAACTTCACATTCTTGTTGTGGACCCCCAGTTCCCTGGTTCGTGCCACGACTCTTGGGTGTGGCAGCATAACCCAATGCGTGCACGCCTGGCCGCCCAACTGCAGCCTGGCGAGTATCTGCTTGGTTAGTATTCGTAATGCGTACCCCTAACTAGGGCAGAGCGCTCAGCTGTCACTTTCTGTAATAGGAGACTCAGGATATCCCCTCGAGCCATGGCTGCTTCTTCCAGTACCTGGCAGCCATGCCGGCACCCACCTCTGAAGGCCACTACAACCGGGAGCACGCATCCATGCGCAATGTTGTGTAGAGATGTATCGCGGTGTTGAAAAGCAAGATCCGCTGCTTGCAACACTTTCGGACGCTGCTATACAGCCCCGATAGAGCAGCGCGAATCATTTATGCATGCGTTGCTCTCCATAACAATGCCTTGTACGCGGGCGACTAGGCATTGGACGATTATGGTGGGGAAGTGCCACCAGCTGAGGAGCGAGGAGACATCCAGGTGCTGGCACCGCACGACGTGTTCCTCAGAGGAAGGCAGCAGCGCAGCACCGTTGTCAACCTTTTCTAAAGGACACAGGAATGGTGAGTTTTCATAATACATAACTTGTTTATAAAAATTGCAGTGCCCTTCGGCTATCACAGGGCTGTGTTTGTACAGCGGAAAATACATAAAAAAATTTGTATACACAACAAGTGGACCTCCATACGGATGGTCAATGTTCCAAATCCACACATCCGACAGATTATGATAATTTAAACACAAACGAAGTAGACTTATACAAAGAATCCTTTAAATAGAATGCCACATCCACGGAAACAATTGTACCCTCGTCACTATGCAAGAGTCTCCAAGGCTGCCACTTATTAACAGTAGTACTCGTGAAGCAGTCGTAAGGTAATGCTTCATGCCCCTTCATCTGTGAAGAACTGCATTTGCTGCTGCTCCCAAGCTAGCATTGTTTTGTGCAATATGCACATCACAAAGTGCTTCTTTCCTCGTGTAACATTAGAAATACGACGCTACAACAGCTTGTCTGTGTTGTGTGAATCCTGTGATATGCCACTTTCTGTACATGCAGCAGTCATGTCCAAACATGTGTTTGTTTTGCCATAGTTGGTGGTTACAGTAATGGGAAATTGGCACAAAGTCCTTCTTTCCTAGTGCAACATGAAACACGGTAGCAACGTGAAAGTGCAGCCTTTTCTTTAAATATCACATGAAATATGAAATGGAAACATCCCTTGACCCATCATAGTCATGACAGACTTGATGGAAGCAGTACATATGATTGGTACTCTGTGCTCATGGTCACCATCAGCAAAAGATGTGCAAAATTTTTATAAAACACACCAGAATGAACGCAACCGCCGCATCCTGTGCATTCGGACGCTCAGTGTACATTGGTAGGAGCGAGGCAATATGCTTGCTAGCCATCTCTTGTGCTAGGTGTATCAAAACTTCTGTGCACGCATGAATACGCAGGCGAGGCAAGCAAGTAAAACATAATGAATGTGGATTCAAACACAAACAAAATGTAACGCTGAGTGTAGTGAGAACATTACACTCGTCACATCATGTCCAAATGGGTAGACGTAAATTAACGTAAAAGCGCAAGAAATAGATAGGTCAACTTTATCACACTCTATGATGACAAGTACATCACAAACCTTGTAGTACAACATGCTTCAGGTAGCAAAGCATGTGACAACATTGCAACATCAGCATCACACAATTCGTTTTCACCACGGCACATAAAACTTGCAGTTACATTTACGTGACCTTGCAAGAAAGTATGACTTTCACAGGTATGTCCGTTCCCTTGTCAGTGTTACGAGTCACTGACTAGAAGCATTCATTTCTCGGCAGCAATTGTAGTGCGATGCTTAACAGGTGAATCATAATTCTAAAAAGGTGAGTGCACTTGCCAGCTGTGATGAAACATGTTACATTAAACATGAATAATTGGCTCTACAATCTCACAGCACCCAGAAAGTGTCACACGTGAAAGTTATTCTTGCAATGACTCCCTTGGAACGAAGACTACAGGAACCCAATCACTGGCGTGGTGCAATGATGATAGTCCTTTTTATTTGTGAAACTATGCAACTTAAAGAGTGACTAGTTTGGTGCTCGGAAAAAAGAACACATTGTAGTTGTACCTTAGCCTCACTGCGCCGAAATGAAAATATCACAGTGCAAACACTATGCGGTAACCCTTCGTAATGAGTGCAGTAAGCTACACTACAGTGAAGCAATATAAATATCACAGTACAAAACCCATGCACTGAAATCGACAACCATTTGTAATGATTCCAGTGTGAATGACTAGGCACCTTCGAAATGTGTAAATAAAGAAAGCACGCTGGCATTGCAGCTGGATAAGCATAAATATAAAGAGGCAAATACCACAGAACAAAAATGGGTGCACGCATTACACCATTCAACCAAAAAATCCTCCTGTATTACTCTTAAAGGAAACTCAAACAATAAATAAATAAAACAAACGGAACTGATGAAACACAAATGAACAAAATGATATTGAAAATGACAAATTAATTTCTGTCTTGCTGCAGGTGCGCAGCGATGTCTTGCGCTATGGCGCGCACCTGCTCCAGGATCCCCTCCTGCAGCTGCTGCCATCCGCTCTGCCGCGACAGCGAGGCGGGTGGTGGAGGCTTCGATACTCCGCAGCACCTGGAATCAGTAATCATGGTGGAACTGTTCGCATGAGTTGCTGATTACTCGCAACCAGCTCACGGCTGGAAGCTGGTGTTGTGAAGAATTGCAACGTGCACAATGATTCCCTCTCTGTTCCATTCTCTCCTACGCTATTTTCCTGCTCACCAACGGTGTCGCGTTCCGCTAAAGGTACCACTTAGAGATAATGGCAAACTATAAACCGGCACCGTTCAGGAACCCATGATATTATGGCAGCAGTGTGCTTACCTATTGGTAGGGGAGGTCGGTCACGCCGTGGAGGCGGACCGTCCCGGTCAGCTGGAGGACTCGGCCACGAAAACCGTGTAGCCGCCCCCCTCCTGTGCTGAAAATACACGCCAATGTCTAAGGACAAATCGCCCAGACCATTGGACGGTCACTCACATTTGTTCTTGGGCAATTGCGTCGCGGCGGGCCTCAAAAACTTGCTTGCGCCACCACTCCTGCCACTGCTCAGTGGTTTTGACGACAGGGCCTTCCCTGTTCATCGTGTCAGACAGCTGCTGCCACAGCCGTCGGCGGTCGCCAACAGTGAAGCGCGGCCCCAGCTCACTGGATCTTATAGCCAGCTCCATGAAGGCGATCACCGTCTCCTTCTGTGCCTCCGACACACGTGGCCCCTTCACCGGTGCTGCCACGCTTAGCGCCATGGCTTCCAGTGCTCGACTGAATGACTGAACCAACCGCTTCAAAATTCGCGCCGTGTGCTTGAAACGGGGTGGTGGCTAGCGCCATCACTAAATGTTTCGCAAAACTGCGACACCACCTAGCGCCATTAAAAGACATCACCCGCAATATATTGTTTCAGTCGTTTCGCATTCCAAATTGAATCTTTGAAAAGCAACACCAAGTCATTTTGCTACTCAGTCATAACAGCAAAATATTTCTCAACATGTTGGAAACGCTTCTCAATATATTATACGGTCCCCAAGCTGACGTCAAAAGCGTGACGTAGGCTTCCACTTCGCTCATTGGCTGTTTGCTTCCTCTCGTTCTCGCGAACATTGCGGACCGCCTATTTCGTGAAGTACAGAACGGACCGCCTCCGTTCTATTTTGGAACGTGTACAAGATCGCGCCGCAAGTGCCTAGAATATACTGGCTAGTGTGCTCAGCGCGAGCGGCGTGGTGGCCCCAGAGGTGATGCCTGCCGGCGGCGGCCGCATGGCGGCGCTGTGGTGCGAGAGGGTGTAGTGGTGCAGGGTGCAGTGGTGAACGTTGCTTTGCGGCATCTTGAGGATTTGGATCCTGTGCGTATCGGTCTCTTTCTAAAAGGCACGTGCTCTGCATTGATATGCGAGCACGTGCTCGCATATCATATCGCGAAATGCATATCGCGAGATGCGAAGGTTGTGGGTTCGGTTCCCACCTGCGGCAAGTTGATTTTTCATCTCACTTTAATTTCCATCAATTTATCGTTTCTTCATTTCATATATTAAGCAAAAGTAATTTCCCTTATGTTGTCCTTGGTGTCAGTGTTTGTTGGCTTCTTATGATATGACTAATAAAAATCGGGCCCCTCGGTTAACCCCCTTTCTTCTCGTTTATTACATAACGAGGGTCTCGAATCCGGCAACATTGATGCCTTCAGGTAGCATATGTCTTCTCAAGGTAGATGAGGAGACGGGTGAGAATGGAGAGGGTGTCGAATCAACCGGCACACAATGTGATGTCGATACTAGGCTGCAGAAAATGGAGGCTTTCCAGGAAGAGCTTCTCAAACAGGTGCAAGAGCTCAAAAATGAGTTAAACAGGGAGCCTGAGGCAGGGAAGGTAGTTGAAAAGCGATTGAAGCAGCCGAGGAAAAGCTGAACAGGGCCGCCATTGTGACCGAGAATGTGCGTGACAATGGAACGCAGACCCCTGACGCGACAGGCACGGGAGGGTCAGAGAAATACGTGGAACGCAGGCAGGGTGATGAAGCGTTAGCTGGAAAGAGCAGCACCTACCTTGAGGCCGCTACGCGGAAAAAGCAGGAGCCTAGGGGACAATGCCCCTTGTCGAGTCCGAATCACGCTGAAAATGACAAAGGGAAGCAGGGAGAGGTAGGAGAGAGTGAAAGGGTGATTTTGGCTGGCGATTCAAACCTGGCTGGGTGCTCAAAAGCAATTGTGGAGAGGGTGAAAGGCAACAAAACAGTGGCGGTAGGGACATTTCCAGGGCGCACACTGGGTTCTGTCATGAAGCGAGCAAAAGAAAAGCCCGCGGAAAATGCCCCCATGCGCAACCTCGTCATAGTAGCAGGTGGGCTAAATGACGTCCTAAACAGGAAAGGGCCAGGACTAGCCCAGCGCTTGGCGATGGGGGTGGACGACTTGCGTGAGCTATCCCCTCAGGTGCAGATCGTGGTGTGCACGGTGCCGGAAGTGCCTGTGCGTGACAGTCACGTACAAAGAGCCGTAGTGGCTGCTAATGAGGCAATATGGACAATGAGCTGAGAGAAAGGCTTCGAGGTTGTCGAAGTAAACAGGGAAGTGAGAAGTTGTGGTGGTTTTAAACGAGACAGGATCCACTTCAATTACAGGCTAGCACGAGAAGTGGGCTGGCGACTTGGTGGTCGCGCTGTTGCTTTTTTAGGGGGCCCGCGGGCGCTCAGGAGGTCAGAGTAGATAGTAATGAAGAAAGTCCCCTAGGGGAATATCAGAAGAGCATCGCCGTCGATAACAGAAAAAGGAGGAAAACAAGGAAAAGAGCTCGCCATGCAATAGGTTACATAAACATGCAGGGCGGCAGAAGAAAGGAAAAGTGGGCAAAGATTGAGGAGCAGTTACACAGAGAACAAATAGGAGTGTATGCGGTTACAGAAAAGCACCTTAGAGACTCGGAAGAGCCGCCAGTTATTGAGAATTATGTTTGGGAAGGGTGCAACAGAACTAAGTCGGAAAGAAAGGGAGGGGGAGTCGGAACGCTCACCCATCAGGGAGCCAAATGGAAAAGAGTAAATTCACAATGTCAAGAGCATCTTTGGTTATCAGGTACAATGAGTGGGAAAGAAACTTGTCTGGGTGTTACGTATTTGTGGACCGGAAAAAATTGCACAGAGAAGAATAAAGAGTTTGTGGAATGCATAAGCGCTGATATTAAGGGTTTCAGGAGTGGTGCTGAAATAGTCCTATTAGGTGACATGAATGCCCACATACAAGATTTAGATGGGTATACCGACAATAACGTGAAGTCAATGCTATACCTTTGTGAACAGAAACCTCGTGATCGTGAATACAGGGCCTAAGTGAGAAGGACAGATCAGGTGGGAAGTGGGAAACCGGCAATCGACCATTGATTACTGTCTGATGACAGAAGGAATTCATGATAAGTTGAGAGAAATGGTCATCGATGAAGAACGCTTTAGCAGCATAGAGAGTGACCATAAACGCATCATTTTGAATATGGGATATGTAGTTGGGAAAGAGAGCAAGGAGAGCAAAATGGCCAGTCCAAATTTTAACGCTGAACAAATAGCAAATACAGTCACAAGAGTTGAGGAAGAACTTGGCAAATGGCCAAGTAAAGAGTGGGAATATGGTGAGCTTCTAAGTGTAATAACGACATAAATACGGAAAGAAAAACAACATGTTCGTTGGAAAGGAAAAAAGAAACGGAGATACGAGAAGCGATCGCCGAACGACAGAAAGCATCTCGAGAGCACAGGCAGGCAAAGAAGGCGCAGTTGCTACAGGATGAAGTAACCAGTAAATGGGAAATATACCGGGAGAAAATGTTTATGATTCAAATACTGGTGCAAGCAAAATTAAAAGGTGAAAGTGAACGTTGGTTGTCAGAAATACGTGAGAAAAAGAGGGCCGCACCTAGAATATTTGGGAACCACATAAAATTATTCGGCAGGAAGTCAACAACAATACAACAACATATCCTAGACGAAGATGAAAACACTGGAAGGAGAAGCGCCAATAAATTACATCCGAAACGCAACAGCCGAATCTTTCCAAGGCAATGACGAGGTTGTACTTGATGAAAAAAAAGAGCATGAAAGAGACCCAAGTGGAAAAGGAGCTGGTGCTGACAAATTTAAACTGCAAGAAAGTGGAAGAGAAAGTTCCTAAGCGCACAGCCACAGGGCTAGACGAGGTTCCCGTTAGGAGGATAAATGAACAAGGACCAAAATTAAGGAAACTCTGGTGAAAGCAGTGGAAAATATTTTAATAGACTGACGAATACCAGACAGTTGGCGACAATGTAGAATAAATTTTATTTATAAAGGTAAGGGGGAGAAAGACAGAATTCACTCTAGAGACCGTTGACCATTACATCGGTAATATACAGGCTAGCAATGCAGGGAATCAAATTAAAGCTTCAAGCATGGGCACAGAATAATGGCATTTTGGGAGAGCTTCAGAATGGCTTCAGAATAGGTAGGCGTTTGGATGATAATTTGTTTGTTCTTACTCAGTGTATTGAAATATCGAAAGCAGAAAGCAGACCGTTGTATGTGGCCTTTTTAGACATTACAGGTGCCTAGGACAACGTAGACCGCAACATTTTGTGGGATATTCTGGAAGGGGAAGGCTTAGGTAACGATTGTCTACAGCTTTTGAGAGAGATTTACCTAGAAAATACCGTTTGCGTCGAATAGGAAGCGATGAGGTGCGAGGAGATAGTTCATATCAACAAGGGACTGAGGCAGGGGTGCCCTTTATTCCCGCTGCTGTTTATGATGTACATGGTGAGGATGGAGAGGGCGGTAGAAGGAAGTAATATCGGGTTTAATCTCTCATACAAACAGGCAGGTACAGTAATAGAGCAGCAACTCCCACGTTCATTTTATGCGGACGACATTGTGTTGCTAGCTAACAAGCAAATTGATTCGCAACGTCTGGCTAATATGTGTTGACAGGAAGGCAACAATGTAGGTATGAAATTTAGTGTTACAAAATCAGGTGTTATGGTATTCAATGAAAACAGTGAACAGACAGTGGAGATACAGGGCCAAGAAATACCTCGGGTAACAGAATATAAATACCTTGGTATATGGATAAACGAAGGCAATGGATATATGGAAACACAGGAAAAAAACCATAACAGTAAAGGGGAAGAGAATTGCAGCCATAATGAAGCACAGAGCGCTATGTGGATACAATAGGTACGAGGTCCTCCGAGGTATGTGGAAAGGTGTAATGGTTCCAGGACTTACTTTTGGAAATGCGGTTGTTTGCTATAAACCAGGGGTACAATCAGGATTCGACGGGAACCAAAGGTCAGTGGGTCGCCTCGCATTGGGCGCCCACGGGAAGACTACAAATGAAGCTGTGCAGGGTGATATAGGCTGGACTAGTTTTGAAGTGAGGGAAGCTCGCAGTAAGATTGAGTATGAAGAACGGCTGAGGAATATGGAAGAAAGTATATGGGCTGAAAGAGTGGTCTGTACAGGAAAAACATTGATTCACAGTGGAGGAAAAGAACTCAGAAGCTTACCAGGAAGTATGCTTCCTGTAGGGTGGACAACACAGCAACAAAGTAGGTCAAGCGGAAATCAAAGAGGCTGAATTAATCTAATGGATGGCGGCAATGGAAAAGAAACCTGCCATTAGTAACTACTTAAGAAGAAAAAACGAAATCAGGAAAGAAACCATTTATGACAACTCAAAGGGAAGCTTATTACTTTTCGAAGCGAGATCGGTATGCCTTAGAACACGCACCTATAAAGCAAGATATAAGAACGAAGAAGAAGCATGTGCTTGCTGCGGTAAAGCTAGGGAAACTACGGAGCATGTTTTATTAGAATGTGAAGACGTCTACGCAGCGGTCGATTCAGGCACCATTGACCTCCTTGAAGCCCTTGGGTTCAGATGGAGCAGTGGTAAAGCAAACATGTCCGCAATAGACATTAGTAAGAGGCGACTGGAGGATTGGTGGAAGAAAAGTAGGGAAACGACAAAAGACGGAGACGTACAAAAACACAGTTCGCAATAGGGGATCAGAAAATTTGGGCGTGGTAGTTCAGAGTGTTTTTTTTTTCCTTTTTCCATTGTTTAACCTAGGTATGATATAAGGCAGTATAGTAGCAAGAGCTTGGTGGAGCAGCCCACCGCCCTGCTCCAAAGGGGACGCTCATAATATTCATCCATCCATCCGTGTAGGGTGAGCGCGCGCAGCGGGGCGAGACGGTTTTGCGCTGCGCTGCTCAGAGTTGGAAAGTGTGCTGCGCGCAGCTTCGGCTCCCGTTTATTACTTTGCTTTACATCTATTTCAGGAACTTAGGAATAATGTAACGTTTTAGCCTGCTTCGTACAGATTTCCGGAGCTTGAATGCTCAGTACGTGAACCACACGCTAACCATATAAACGCACATGCGAGCGCCAACGGTTGGTGGAATGGAAACACAAGAAACACAAGTTAACAAAACACAGATTTGGTTTAATGGAGCGAATACACCATCTTTAATCAAAGGGGCCAGTGCGAGGAGGGTAATGCTTTTTTGCGAACACAAGCTGCGAGAAAGCGTGTATTCAATTGCTGTGGCGCAGCTTTAGAAGTTTTAGTCTGTCTCGCTGTCCGTCTCTTTCCTTGTTAAGACCCTTGACAAAGAATCTAAATCTCAATAGAACATAGAACTTTAATACAACTGACAGTGTTTGCTTCTGATGCTCGGGGCAACAAAGAGTTGGAAGCGTTAGGGAATGTAAAAGGCTGGCAAACTCAGGTAAGCTTTCCATGTGCAACTTGCTCTTGCTTAAAAATGATGTGAAGCTGTCTTCCATGAGATTGACAACACTCGATAAAGCTTGACTTGGATAAATGAGCCCGCCGTTGTCAAAGTGGGTATTGAAATATGCATCCGCATTTGCTTCAGCATTGCTTATGCAAAGCTGAGCAGCACAACTGGGGCAAGCTGTTTTTGCTATAATTTTTCTCGCCACAAAACCCGCTACATAGTATCCTGTATGCTCACTTTCTGCAACCAGAGTGTCAATTACATCCTCGGCTTCATCGACCCTTCCTCGGTCCATCAAGCTGTCCATAGAATCTAAAACATTTTTAACAAATGTCTTATTGGTGTCGCTTGGATTCAGGAGTGCTTGGACAATATCTTGGGAGCAGTTGCCTCCTCGTAGCAACTTGGCAAGGTTGTAAAATGCCATCGAATTGACAGTCACCAGGAACTGTGAGACAATTGGGTGATCGTTACATCCCGACGATTGTCTTGGCTTAAACGGGATGTTAATATATACTTGAAACCCACATTGGTGCTTAGGTAGGAAAGCAAGCCTAGAGTGCTCGTTATTGTCAGTCTTAACCCAGCAGCTGTACTTTCAGATAGAAAACCACCTCCAGCTGGTTTAGCATGTTCTTCCCACTTGTCCAGATATCCTAAAAAGGCTTCCATGAAACGCATGTCCGGGCTGCCTAGCTTAAGTGCACGGTTGGTTACTCTGGAGGTTATTACTCGTTTCAAACGATTGATTAGCTTGACAAAGTCTTCTGTTGGTTGCACCCGAGTGTATATAGTCTCCACATGCCGGCACTGTAGAAAAAGCGCCGTAATTACCTCATCTCCAAAAAGTTCAAATGCGAGGTCAACCTTCATCTTTTCAAAATTATTGGGTCTTATGTGCGCATCTGTTATTTTCGGCATTGCCTTAAGGGTCACCTTTTCACGGTCCGCATTTAAAGCAGCTTGAATGATCCCGCTATGAACATGGCCACTGGGCGTGAGGTATCCTTTGGAAACGAATGCATTCTGGACATTCTTAATTAAATGCGGAAAATCTGACACGAAAAACAGTTTCCTGTTCGTGTCCACTGGATGCTTGGCGCTGCACTTGACATGGCCAGCTGATCCTATGGAAGGAATACAGAATGTCAATTAGTTCAGATCTAAACAGTACAAACGACTATGTTATACATGCTATCGTAAAGTAGCTCCGACGTAATGTTAAGACTATGTGACATTCAACAGGCACAAAACAATTGAAGGTTATTCACCGATATGCTTTTTACAGCAGTGGATTATAATTGCTTTGTCATAATCTTACCTTGGATTCCAAAACGTCGCCACATGCTTCGATTCCAACTCGCACCATCACAGGTAATGGAGTCGACGTGCAAGCCAGCTTGTTCGGAGAGCACAATACTCTCCAAAATTATCTTGGCTAATGTATGTGCTTTGACATTTCCTCTTGAAGGAAAGACACCAAGTATTTGTGTCCAGTTGCCTAGAAAAAGAAGAGTTTGGCGTGAAGCAAAGCTATTCCTGATAGCATCACTTTTTAGAGCGCATTGTGGAAACGCAACTTACCAGTGAACGGCTGAAACAATACAATCATTCCGTGGTTGGCCAAAACTCCCTTGCTTTCGTCAGGTGTGTGGTCACCGAGGTCGACAAAGCCTTCGATCTCACCTGAATTGTAAAACAAACACAACGGGCGCTTTTAAACTTATGCAAAACATAGCTTATTGAATGTCATCATAGCTGCATGAACGTATAACACAACTCACCCGATGACTTTACATTCAGGTTTTCTGACAACTTGATCTCGTCGATGACGAGGCCTCCATGGCAGCTGAATGTGTCCATGTTCTTAGCCTTCTCACGCAAAGCTGTGAATATATTTGCGTTGAGGCCAAAACCAACCTGAAAACGCTGAAGGTATTTTTGCAAACAACGGCGTCCAGGCAGAATCATTATTCCTTCTCGTCTTAGGTGCTCGTAAAGCCATGGGCTTCGCATCCTCATCAGCAGGCACTCGACAATCCATTGGTCATCGTATTTCATGCCTCTAGTTGATTTCCTCCTGGCAGCAAGAAAACAGTTCTTCACCGCCAGCTGCTGCTTGCGAGGGAGTGCTTGGATTCTGTCAAATTCCTTTTCACTTAGTGCTTCGTTGCGTTCTTTCATCTGGGAAATTTGTGCTTGTGCGCTGGTAAGCCTCCTTCGTGTTCTGGCCAAATTGCGAATTATGTTCTTAGTCTTTTTCTTTTCATCGCATGCACTTGTTTTCTTTGTTCTGTGATTTGATTTTGTGCAAGCTTGCGTTGATATTTGCAGTGCACACATGATTCCCCTCTAGATGGAGTTGTGAGGAGGCACCTCTCGGCAAAATACATATCCCGGTATGAAGCATACTTTTTGAGGTAGGCTTCATACCGCAGCCACCAGATAGGTATTTCAAATTAACATCTCCAATCAAAGATTCCGTCTCATTCAGTGTCCTTACAGCTTTCTTGCCCTCATCTCGGCCTCTCAAATAAACAGTGGCTACGACATCAGCTGAAGGGTTTCCAAACCTGACAATTCTTTCCACGAACAAATTTAAATTATTTGCTTGTGCTTCGCAGCAAGCATAAGCTAGGCTGTCGTCCAGTGTAGGTATCCGCATCCATGTAACCGGATAGAGAATGTCCTCAAACGGATGACGGCCTCCGTGGTGGTCAGATGTCTGCAGTGTTGCAGAGTCGCCCACGTGCCCGCTTCACTGGAACCGGAGCAGTCGTTGCAATCTTGGAAGCCTGCTTCGAGAGAACAGGAGTCCTCGTTGATTTACGAGCCCGGTTTGCCGAGTCCATTCCCTGTATCCCACTTATGGCGTTTACGAGCTGGTTGCTGCTCGCATAAGTTTCTTTCCTTCCTTTTTGGTACCGTTATGGGTACAAGGTGTGGAGGGTAGTTCTCAAAAACAGTCGGGACAGCATCGGGCTTTAGACGGGGTTTCTCTCGGATAATCTCATTAAGAACGCCGTTGACTGTTACCTTGAACGACCGCTCGATGCAGGTGTCTTCGAAGTGTTTTTCGCACACCACAGCTGACGGCGTCAACTTTCTGTCCCCTCTCTTTATTTTCCTTTCCCACTCCGCGAGCCTCGCAGGGTCGTTTGGAGCAGTGAACACCGAGACACGCTCTTTGTTAGACTTGTAACCACTCCGACAAGGGGGCACGAAACACGTCTTTTCCTTGCACTGCCGCTTTGCCTTTGACATCGTACTGCACCACTAGCATTTGTTTCGTGAACTTACGAAACTTCGCGCTTGATGACAGAGCAGCCACAAGACACGCACAGAAGTAGGAAGGCCGCAAACAACCACTCAAGAAACACGCGGAAATCTCACACAGGCGCCAAAACCAACGGCGACCAGTCTGCGCAGCGAGCGGAGCTGCGACTGTGGCACCCTCCCGACGAGGAGCGCCCTCTATTGACATTAGCGGGCAGCCATTACGGAAGGAGCCACCCTCTCGCATAGTGCGGGGCGCGCGCTGAGCACACTAGCCAGTATATTCTAGGCACTATACCAAGGCTATCAACTTCCTCACGCACGCCGCTCTGGCAGCCGCCGACGCATCTTTCTCACCCCTCCTTCATTTGCCCCTCCCTCTTGTGCAGCGTGATTGACGTGTCCTCTGCTGAGAGACAGTTACTGCGCTGCACCTTACCCCAATTTTTCCTTCCCCAAACAAGAATCTCTATCTCTCGTCTGCTGATATTCTTAACTCGGCGAAGGCTACAGTTTAGCGGATGAAATGCTTGCTGAAATTCGCCGTCAACAACGAACCACAGAATACACCAACGCTGCCCCGCATGCTTAGTCCGGCCCGCCCGCGTAGCCGGCTAGTGAGGAAGGGAAGCCGGGCGCGACTCCAGCGCCACGAAGGCGCGGGCGGGTGACGGTTCCGCGCAACGGCGCCGAGTTTTAAAACTGAAGCTAGTCTAGTAACACTACAGAGGTTAGAAGGTTTTCCTAGTGTCGTCAACGGCCGCCGTTCCAAGGGGCCCCTGTGAAACCAGTTTGGATGCACTGCGTAGGTTGCGCTGCAGCTACCTGGCGAGCGGCTTTGGCCGCGCTACTCGGCAGTCTAGCCGCGCCGTTCGCCCAGCCAGTTGGCAAGTGCGCGCGGGCTGGGATTTGTGCGTGATTTGTTTGTGCGACTCTCGATGCCTCGTTACGTTGAAAAAAAAAAAGTGACGTCTGTGCAGCACGTGTGATAATGCCGACAAAAAAAGGTCGCACGTATTTCGTGCCGCTCTGCAAAGGTGGCTTCAAGTCTTCGAAAGAAAAAAGTGTCGTTGTTCCGCGCCCCGTCCGACCCTCATCGGTTGCAACAATGGGCTCGAAACATAAAGCGAGATGACAAGGCTCTCGACGAAACCTGTGTCGTGTGCTCAAGGCATTTCGACGAACGCTACGTTCAAAGGACGTTCAGGCACGTCATAACCGGTAAGGTTGTGGAAATTGATCGCGAGCGGCCAGCGCTCACCAATGATGCCGTTCCGACGGTATTTCCTGATGCTCCCTCCTACATGACGAGGCCTGTTCCCCAGAAAAGGAAGGAAAGGAACCTAGCGGACAACTGTCTGCCACCATCAAAGCGCATGGCATCAGGTAACCGAATCAACAACGACCCTGCAGATGTCAGTGATGAAGGGTGCACATTAGAACTGCCATCGCACGCACCGCATCCGTTTCGTGACATTGTCCCGCCGTCATCATCTTGTTGTAGGATTGTTTTGTTGAACGATCATGCTGCTGTGTGCTTCGGGTGGTACATCAGCTTGGAACCAAGTGACGTGCGCGTGATCAAGCATGTAACGTTTTCGGCTTGCGCCGAAGCAGCTGGGTACATCTGCACATTGCACTGCAGAAGCATCAAAGTTGAAAAATTTCACGTGCAGTGTCAAGAGGACGCCGTCGCAGCGTTGATGAAGGCAGATAAATTGCTACTTTGTCCTGGCTGTGAGATTGAGCTTTTCTCACCTGGCCAACATACACAGTATGGAAAAGCGTACTTCTCGAAAACCTGCACTGTGACGACGTTCGATGGCAATACTTGTCTACGATGCAAATACTCAAGAAAGCTCATCTTGAACCAGTTCAGCAGGCAGCATAAGAAGCGACTAGCGACTTTGAAACAAATGCATGGAAGCGAAAATCCCTTGACTTATTCCGGGCCAAAAAAAAAAACTGTCTAAGATCAACAAGACCGTCGAAGACCACCGGGCACTCACGCAGTCGATCCCAACTACTGTGCTGGAGGAGAAAATCGGAGGCCTTCCTCCAAAGCAGCGCCTTGCTGTGAAGGCATGTTTCGAGGCAGCTTCCAGAAAGTCAACCCGGGGTACGCGGTTCGATCAGCTGTGGGTGTTGGAATGTATCCTCATGCGGATGAGGAGCCCGCAGTTGTATGAACATGTCAGGCGGCATGAGATTATGGCCTTGCCAAGCAAGTCATGTCTGGACAAGTATTTGCAGGGATTTAAGAGCACATTTGGGTTTAATGGAAGCGTATTCTCGCGCTTGAAAATACAAATGGAATGGATGAAGTCAGTCGCCATGGGGGCCTTGTGTTCGACGAGATAAAGCTCTCCGAGAACATTAACGTGATGGGATCTGGTGAACTCAGTGGTTTTGTTGATCTCGGCCCATTTAGCGACGAAACCAGCAAGACCGTGCTAAGTGATCATGGCCTCGTGATAATGTTCCAGCCATTCCATGGTGCGTTAGTCAATTAAGGTTGTGAAATTGTGTTTTTATTATACAAAAGTTAGTACATGTGAATGTTCAGGAGTTAAATGTTTGAGAACAAAGCAGATGACTTCTTGAAAATATTTTTCACTCTGGTGCCTACACTATTTTCCTCACAATACAATGTTCTGTATTTGCAGGAAAATGGACACAAATTCTTGGGGTATTTGCTGCCAAAGGCAATGTGAAAGGTCCTATGATTTCCAAAATACTTCTTGAAGCCACGATACTTGCCGAGAAATCGGGTCTTTTCGTTGATTTTTGGACAAGTGATGGAGCTCCCTGGAACAGGTGCCTTTGGAAGCTCTTCGGCATCAAAGGTAGGTGATTGTTGCATTAAAACTGCTTCAAAAGTTTGTTCTGTTTAGTTCATCAGTTACTGATACTCCTTTCTCATCTATGCAGCTTCATCCAAGGAAATCAAGTGTAAAGTGCCCCACCCTGTAAACAAAGAAAGAAGTATCCACTTCATATCGGACTTCCCCCACCTGGTGAAGTGTGTGCGGAATGCTTTTTTCAGAAAGGCATACAAATTCCAGGTGGACACGCTCATGCTTATGTAATAGAGGAAGCCTGGAAAATGGACAAATAATCTGTGACATTGAAGGTGATGCCACACATCACGCAAGCACATGTGCATCCAAACGCGTTCGAAAAAATGCGAGTAAACCTTGCATTTCAGCTCTTCAGTCGGGAGGTACTGAAGGGTATTTTCTTTTACCTGGACCATTTGCAAAGGGACAACGTCAGAAACATCGAACCGACAGAACGGTTTGTAAAACTAATGGAAAGACTAATTTTTATAATGTCGTCTAGAATCCCATCAAAAGGCCTTCGTGCTGATTCAAGAAGTGCACAGTTTTGAATAAGTTCATTGTTTTTCTAAAAGAATGGGAGGAATATGCTGCACAGCATGGTGGCGGCTTTTTAAGTGCAGGAACTGCCCTTGGGCTGCGTGCAATGCTGCAAAGCACACTGTCGCTTGTAAAATACCTGACCACGTCCCTGCAATACAAGTACTTGTTAACCGCAAACCTAAGCCAAGACAGGATGGAGAATGCATTTGGGATTGTGCGCCAGTGCTTCGGTTGCAATGATCATCCAACTGTAATGCAGTTTTTGATAATTGTCAACAACCTGGCTTTCTACAGCCTCGCAAAGCCTCCAAAAGGAGCAAACGCACCTGCAGAAGTAGTGACTGCCCTCTTTGCAACCATCTGATGTCCCCAAAGAAAAAAATTCACGAATAACTGAATTTGTCGATAATTTACTGGATGGCGGAAACTTGGCTTCTGCTGCAGAGCTGCTCGAGGAGCACAGCAGCCTGAGTGATAATCAGGGCTGTGTAGACAAAAAAAGTGACAGCAGACAAATTTTTTATGTAGCTAGGTACGTTGTCAGAAAAATCCTTAAAAGATTTCCTTGCCCTGAATGTGCAACTAGTTTCAGCACTTTGCCTTTGGAAGCCGAGTCAAACAACAATGCCTCGCTTACTTGAAATTTTGACCATGGAGGCTTAGTTTATCCATCAAGGCCAATTGAACAGCTCACAGCGAAGCTTGAGGACGCATTTACGGTGTTTTTCAGCCGCAATAATCTACACGCAGATAGCATGATGAGCTTTCTACATTTTCTTCAGGGAAGTGAGCTTGAAGGTGTGGGCTGCGAGGAGCATGGACGTCGAATTACGACAGAAGTGATCAAGTTTTACGCCTTGACTAGGATGCATTTTCTTGTGAAATCAGTAAACAAAGAGCGCGGCGCGCAGCGAGAAAAGAAAAAGCTGCTGAAAATGAGACGCTGTCAGTAGCCTCGCACAGGGCACTTCGCACAAGGAAAGGCATTAGTGCATTGTTGCCATGGCACCTTGTGTAATAAAGACGTTCCACCCTGCAATTTGTCCCGCTTCCTTTTCTCGTTTTGGTATGCTGAACAAGATGTGTTTTTACGCTTCGTTACGGCGCAGTAGGTCGGCCCCGACGTGACGCTTGCATTTGGTCCTGCCGCGGCACGCTGTCGGTGTTACAGCTAGTCCGTGTCGAATCTAAATGACAAGATAACCTATGCCAGAGTTTGCACTGTCTTTAACACTTTAACGCTTTGTCAAAGCAGTGACAGCAGCACACACACGATCAACCGACTGAACCAGAGAGCACTACCCCCATAGAATAAAGAACAACTTTAGAGAAGGGAAACTGTACCTTCCGCAGTGGTTCGAAAATAAGCAGCGGCAGCGCATGGAACTTACCTAGGTGGACACCAGATGGCGCTGCTGAAACAAGAAGCGGAAATGCGCATTTCTTTTTTAGAGCATCATCCAATATGGCTGCTTTTCGCCGGTCGTGTACGCTTGTATCCGCTCGTACGCGCCGTACTCGCCCCGCCGGCTATGCGGCATGCCTCGGCTGCCGCGTAGCCGGTGCGTTCTAATTGCCAGGAGACCAAAGAGCCTCTACTGACGCCCATACAAATAAGCCACATGTGAGTGAACAGAACGTGCGACTTTAGTGGCAGAAGACAAGCAGTGTACATTCTCGTGCGATAGCAGAAATAAAATTTGTATGTCGAGATACGCTGGAATCTTTGGCGCGCGCTCGTAAACGGCTCACCGTCGTCGTCGCGCATGGCGGTCTAGTAACGAGCGACAACGAGCGGCGCAAGCAAATTGGACAGAGTGTCCCGCCTGTTTGCAGCAGCAGTCGCCGTTAAAGATGAGCAACTTGCATTGCGAAGCAATCGGGTGAACCAGACATCTGCTGCCGCAGCCAACACAGCGACATGGACTACCCGCCATTTTAGTGTTAACTCCTTTCCAACCTGCACGTTACTTTTCTTTCGGGGGCCGCTAATGTGTGGCTCGCACTTGGTGTCCCACATTGTCCCAATATGGACAAGTCGCTTTCGTGGCCATCACCTTCATCAGCCACTTTTGCAGGCCTTTGCACCCAACTTCACACACGGCGGACCATGTAAGCACGTATGCCGGTCTCTGTTCGTGCTTAATCGCAGCCGGGAAAGGCCACAGGCACAATTTGCCCATGGATGCAGCAGGAAAGGCTTAACGGGGAGCACGAATCACGGTGTGTGTAAATTGGGAGTCTATGTCGCTATGCAGATTGCAGGAGCAAATGCTTACTTCGAGAGACTGCTTTCCAATGCAACTGACCAGGCCCCCACATCGGATAAGCATAATACGGCGACCGTAACCAAGTGAGATAACAGCAAAAATAAACGGCAATCATTCACCGCATAGTGTTCAGAGAATACATTGTACATTGGCTACGAACCATATGGCAACAGTGAGCATTCACATACAAGGGTCTTTTAGGATACACTCAGCCGCCTACTCACAGGCATAATGCTTGCCTTCGTCGCATGTGGTGGTCTGGTAACGAGCGACAACCAGTAGTACACGCAGATTGGACAGAGCGTCGCACCTATTTGAACCGACAGTTGCCGTTGAAGATGAGTAACTTCCATTGCGAAGCAATCAGGTGACGCAGGCATCTGCTGCCGCAACCAACACAGCGAAATGGACTATGCGGCATTTTAGCGTTAACTCCTTTCCAACCTGCACGTTTCTTTTCTGTCGAGGGCCGCTAATGTGTGGCTCACATTTGGTGTCCCACTTTGTCTCAATATGGACAAGTCGCTTTCGTGGGCATCACCTTCGGCAGCCATTTTTGCAGACCTTTCCACCCATACGGCTAACAACTTCATACACTTCGAACCATGTAAGCACATATGCTGGTCTCCGTTCTAAACAAATCATGGCCGAGGTAGGCCACAAGTACAATGTGCACATGGCTGCAGCAGGAAAGAACGAACGGGAGCACCAGTTACGGTGCGTGTATACTGGGAGTCTATGTCGCTGTGCGGACTGCAAGAGCAAATGCTTACCACGAGAGACTGCTTACCACTGCGACTGACCAGGCCCCCACATTCGAGAAATGTAACACAGCGACCACAACCAAGTGTGGCAGAAAAACCAGATTCTGCAATCAATCATTCAGTGTAGCTTGCGCAAAGACCCAGGCTATCGAGGAAGAAGAGCAACCATCAGCGAGACTAGGAATATGGAAAATGAGAAAGCTTGCATTCAAGAGAGAAACCACTCTGCTCTGCAAGCATTGAAGGCCAAAAACATCAAGAAAAGTAAAATGGTGCATAGCAAACGGTGCGTAGGTTAATGCAAGACACATGTCGATGTTGCATCAGCGATTTCAGGAAAGGAATTGTGCATGACAACATACACTAAAGGTACTGCTACAGATGTGTTATGCTACTAGACAGTGACTGGCAGCTACTAGACAGTGACTGGCATTAAGTATCAGCGAAGAATCGGTTGACCTTTATGTTTAGATGAGGATGAATGATCTCTAACGAGAATGGGCAATGAAAGAGCTTGCATTTATAGAAAAAAAAATTACACTTGGCACAAATAGAATTGATATGGCCAGGAAGCTGATTAAGGGCAAACTGACGGAACTCTTTTGGTCAGCGTCGTCCGTGCTTGATAAGAAAGTGCAGCTGCATTTGAAGATGAAGAATTTCCATAAAGTCCTTTTTGAGTTACCTGGATGACTCAGCTAAATGTCCGTGCTGGTGGAATGGTGGCTGAAGCTCTTTTCAGTCTTGGCACAGTGCTCTGTAGACTTGATATTTCATGCAAATTCTTCTGCATGCGCTTCTTTGTTCGTGGTGTAAAAGCCTTGCAAATACGGCTCCAGCCCCTTTCTGTTGGTGTGGATAGGAGCTCCTGTGATGACCAAGATATGCTTGGCATGGACTCTGTTGGGGCAGAACGGTGACACATGTGATAGAGCACAGATTAGCCAAGCTCATGTGTGTTTTCTTTTATGTTCGAACCAATTATACTGAACCATAAAGATGAACAAACATTCATTTCTGCTGGAAACAAATGACATGTATCTCAAGACTAGCAAGCCAATACAGCATATGTCAGGCATATTTATTTCTGAAGCGCATGCTTACCTTGTAGTAGCAGCCAACGTCCACACAATGGCCGTGTTGTAGCAGGCAGCAGCTTCTGTTTAGTGTGTGGAGTGTGTTGCTTTATACTGGTGCCATCCTCATTACTGCATGTCTGGAACAGAAATTTTGACTGAATCAGAAATTGAAGAAGCACAATTTCGCAATATAACATGCAAAAAGGTGTGACATATATATTGTAATGGTTTGCGACTACAGAACACATGCAAATGTACACAGTCTGTTCGAAGGTGCTTAAGCAGCTCGTTAAATAAATATTGCTATTGTCCATAAATTTATGTCTGCCTAACTATACAATGCATGTAAACAGCAAGTATTATTAAGATCACCAATGAGAACATTTGTGCGTTCATTTATACACTGGAAGAGATCCCACTGCTGGTTCCACAAGCAAATGCATGAAAGTCATGAAGCTATTAGAACTGATGCATTATTTTTCTGCACGAACGTGATGCACTGCTTCACTACTGCAAAAATAAATGCCCCAGAGTAAACCAACTGAACAAACAAGAACATTTGTAACCAACAAATACGAAATGTGAGTGAATTATCACGCTTGAAACTGTTTAATACATTAAATTCTGTACTTTCACATCATTTTACCAAAGGATTATTCGGTTTTGTGGACGAAAGGACTTGCCGGCGGACTCGAAAAAAAGTTTTATAAGTATATTGTTAAGGCTACCCAGGCTACCCAGTCAAACACAACGGCTACAATGAGATAAAAAATGCGACGCGCGTTCCGATATCGCTCTCTCTCTCTTTCCTGATTGCGTGTGTATAACGACCGCCTCGCAAGTAACGGTTTATTTAGGAAACAGCAAAGGAGGATCCCGACTGCCATATGTTGTGCAGGATCTAGTTCGTTAACTTGTCTCCGCCTGTAAGTTAATGAGACAAATATTATATAACGATTCAAGCAGTGGTGTTAAACGACTCACCGTTATTGCCGTTGTGAGCCGCGCCAGAATCCAGCTCCCGTTTCGATGCAGACGTGTTGCGAATGACTCACGACCGAAACCCAACTTTCGGGCTTACATGTCCGCTTGCAAACACGTCACTTCACCCCAGGTTAAATAACGCGAGACATCGAAGCGCAATAAACTAGCTTTAGCAAAAAAGAAGCAACCAGTTTGAGTGCGCGAACGAATGAATCCGTGCCGCCATGCGCTCGAAAATACCGGTAAAAATTTTAAATCCAGGCCGGAGGTCACGTGAAAGATCGATGATGCTGAACGCTATTTGCGTTTATAGTGACAAAGAAACAATAAACTTACACACAAAGGTTACAATATCTAATTAGCAATGATAATTTCGCCCTCTTTTTATGTAATAAAAATGCTTCGGTAATTGTAAGAGAAAGTTGGTAAAATAAAATTGCGCTTATTACGGCGCCTCTAGCGGAAAATGTTCAAACTAACGTAAGCATCCTGAAGTGATTCTACTTTGCTGGTTTTCTTAGCAGCAGCGCGCGGTCGATTTTTTCGCCCTCTCTGGCCACTTGTTGAACTTGAGAGTGCGCGGGGCCTGCTACCCGCATAGGAGATTTTTGCGCCCGCCCGCGCGCCACCGGGCGGTAGCGCCATCTGCCTTGCGCATAGCAAGTTATTTCAGCTGCGCCGGCTCGGTCGCGACGCTAGGTAAACCTTCTAGCCTCTGTAGCATGGAGGAAGGAAACTGAGGAGAGGCCCTACCCCCTCTCGCGCTAGGAGAAAAGTGTGGAGGAAATGACGTAGTAGGTTCTACTTTGTATTGCTGTTTTTTTATTTCTTTCCTGTAGTGGCCCCGCCTTTCGGGCCGCAATGGCGGCTTTGTTATTGTTCTGTGCGCCCAAACTTGTTGCTCCGTAGGTTTCGTACCGGGGCAAAGGCGCCGTGCGGGCAGGTTTGCGTTGGTCTACGTGTTTTGCTGCGATGCGTTATCTGGGCCGTGCTCTACCGGATGTTGCTGTGGCCAGGTGGGACAGGAGGAACTAAGGTAGTGAAATGAACGCGCATGCAACGCTGTACGCAATGTACCGCGCCACGGCAATGGCAACGGACGAAGGAATATCCGCGGCAAGTTTCGCCCTCTTTGGCGGAATCATGCTAACGATTGTTTAGTATTGCTGCGGAGCGCGCGGGTCCGAGCAGCACGGTTGCGCGCAGCGCGGCGTGGTTTCGCGAGAAATGTAAACAAGAGAGGAGAGCTGGCCCGATAGGCGGAGCAACGCCATGAGCAACGCCAACTTCCGGCTTCACTTTCGCTTCACAAAGAGTGACGTCAGGGCCTCTCTTGAGTTTCCTTCCTCCATGCCATAGAGTTAGTAGAACAACTCTAGAGGAAAAGCTGGGCCGGAAAAGTGGGAACCTCTAGGGCGCCGCCCTGTTGCTACTGGTCAATGTGGCCAGCGCAATTACTATTGAAAGAGCTGAAAACAAGTACAGGTCACCTTATGCTTTGTCATCTAAAAACGCATACCTGATGGCTTTATGAAGGTGGTGCGTTAATATTAAGTTTACAGAAAGCGATCGATAAGCCCGTGACTTATGTAAATCATGATGTACACATTCATGCTATAAAGGATGACGCGAATTTCGGTTTCGAATCTGTTTTTTGGGTGCGTAGTAGTTTCGTACAGTTTAGGTTTGACATGCGATCGCGCGTCGACATCGGACGCTATGGCACGCACACTCGTGCCTTATGTGCCACCGAAGCCCCGAAGTGCTCTGGCATATACCTTCACATGTAACTAAACGAATGCATCTCATTGTTGAGAATATCACGCGAGTAGGCAGCTCTTGTGGTGCATCACAATCGTTTGAGAAGCGTCACGGTAGAGCATTTTTCTACATGCGGAGTGGTGTTTTTATTCGCAGGTTTCCCTTCAGTAGGAAATTGCTGGACAGGCGGACCAGCGAACCGGAATCGTACTGGCGAAGCCACAAGCAACTCAAAGAATCTGTTTGATTGTTGCACTTCGAACAATCACGCTTCTACGAAGGCCACAACAGAAAAACAGCCTGATGCCGACTATTTCTGTGCCACGAAGTAATCAAGAGGCGAGTTCCTAATGCGGACGAAATCGAGTGCATCGAGACTTAGAACGACAGAAAGCTGAGCTAGGTGGTAAGGATTCATTACGCAAAACAGATGTGAGGCGTGCAGACAGGACACAAGAGTAGAGAAGTGGGCAGCGCTCGTGTTGTTTGCTTGTAAATACTCTGCTCTTGTGTCCTGTCTGCACGCCTCACCTCCGTTTTGCATAACGAGTGCATCAACCCACATATTAATAGCGTAGGCGTTTTATTAACTGTGCAATATTTTCAACACTTCCTTGCATGCCATTTCATGTGGAATATCTTTTCTGGTCACAAATTTCTGCAGCGAATCTATTTGCATGATCGACTCGGGGCCTGTGGGACCGTTCACTTGCACTTGATGCTGAGTCTTTTACATGTATCCATAAACTGCAGATATGCACATGAGATCCCTGCGAGCATTTTTAAAATTCAATTATTTTAGACAACAGGCACATATGCAATACTAACATAATCTGAAATACCACTAAGCAGCTGGGACACATTTTTGTTTACCATACTCTCAGGTAAAATAAGTAGATCATGTGGACAGCTCCATCTCATTTTCCTTAAATGATAGTGTACAAGGGGTATGCAAAAATATTTTTTGTTCTCGCACAACGATTATTTTGCTGTATAAGCAAGAGAACCCACCACATTAGTGTAACCTATCATGTACATCACACTAATATGGGCTATAATTTACCAAGTGAGATGACTTACTCTTATGGCTCATTCAGCCATATCACACTGAGAGCTGCATTCATCAATCTTCAATTGGATTTTGCAAATGCCTAATGAAACATGTCTCCCTTTTATACAGATATGCAATGGCAAGCCCTTCCGTGTGTTCCAAAGGTAAAATTTAAGCTCTAAATTAAAGAAGACATTTCTAGTCAGAAACAAGCAAAAATGGTGTATGCAGAGTATCAGAAGCCCAAGGTACAGAAATTATGAGAAGTGTAGAATGATTTTAAGGAAAGAGTCGTATTTGAAAATGCAAGACTCTTTAGTGGAGGTCAAGCAAGTCAATATAAGTAGAATACTCTGCAAATTATGCGAGTGAGGGGATGTCAAACAATGGGTCAGGAAATGCGTTGTTTTTCTGCAAAACAAAAGCTGATTGCCATTACATAAGTCACTTTAGCATCATGAGACTGCTGCTTGATAAATTCAGAAATAAACCAAGAAACAAGACACGCAAAAATTAAAAAAAAATTTAATGATGCTCTTTCCACACTGGGATAAATAATAAGAAACGGATCACGTCTAATGTGGACATATCAGACTTCTTGTGAAACACTAAAGGAAAAATTCAGTTTCGAGCTATGGCACTTGCCGCATAGATGTGGGGGGGCCTTGCACTAATAGTGATAGTTACCACTGCATTTAGAAATTGAAAGCATTCATGCAGACAAGGATGATTGTTTATATTTTTGGCTACCACTTCAAATGCCTCCACCAAGTGTTACGATGCTGCACGCAGCCATACTAAGGATCTCGCAGCAACAGCTGCAGGTAAAAAGCAGACGCAGTCAAAGTGCTGGTGTGTACTGGACACTATGTTTGAAAACTTTTAGGCAAGAAGAGTGCAAGAAGCAGACATAAAACTGCATTTATTTCCATAATTCCCCATTTGAATGGCCTTTTTTTTTGCTTAGACAATGCCTACGCCTAGCCACAGCAGCTCCCTCATACAGACTCTGCAAGCCAAGAGGCCGTGGAGGCAAATGCAGGTAAGAGGCAAGAAGCAATAGCACTGGTATCGACATTCATCTAATTTCTTTCTTTTTCTTTTGTTTAGGCAGCAAGCACACCCCGAACAGCCACCTTGACTGCGGGTGTGTCACCCTAGTTGCCAAGGAAACATTTGAGGGAAAGCGACAGGCAATGTGAACAGCCACTTCTCCATGTAAACGATACTCTTTCTCTTGGATGACTCCTACGCCTCGCCACGCCAGCACACTTGTGCACAAAGATGCCGCGAAGGCACGTGCAGGTCAGAGGCAAGAAGCAGTGGCACTGGTGTCGACATTCACCCACTTTCTTTTTCTTACACTGAGGCAGCCAGCACACCTCGATTGCGGGTGTTTCAGTAGATTCCTGTTGTACATATGCTCATAATAAACTTCAGTAAACTTGAACTTTATAATAAACTTAAAGGCAAACGGGACATTGATGCATTGTTTTTTTTGAACATTTATTGTACACATACAATATATGTTATACTTTGCAATGCTACAGAGCGTATTTTGAAGCTTCCCCCTAAATTTTGCACCTTTAATTACATATGTGTTGTGTGGCCCTCAATGCAGTTCATGTTGTAGCAGCTGCTTTGTCTGTGTATCGCACATTGGCTTAAGCTCGTGATGTCCACATACTTATACAAAATAAAGTTCTATGTAGTCCTCAGTGTTGCAACAAAAATGAAAGTAAACAATCCGATCGTGGAATTGTGTTTATTACAGTGATTCCTATGACAGTTACTGACAAGTTGACAACCTAAACTGGTCAATCCGTCCATAGCCTCCTCTATTTTTCAAAAATAAAGCAGGCTATGATCCGTCATGGCAAGGAATTGTATGTATACATAAAAAAAAGGGGGGTATGTGTGTGTGTGTTTGTAGTGGGGGTTATAGGATTAGGGCGGTACGAAAAAATGTACCAACACCGTCCTCTAGACCCATTCCATTAAGCTGCCGTAACAAAGCGTATTATGCATAAAGTTCATACAACCAACTTTGATATTACTACACACGCCAGGCGACGCGAGCTACATTTGTCATGACGCATTCGCGACTGCGCCGGATGTCCTCCATATTATCCTCGTTAATCGTGCTCACTGCACAGAGGCAAAAGAAAGATCATGGGCGCAGGTGCCTTTAAAGTATCTCGACCTTGCGAGGCACTGCTGCGCGTGCCAGGGGAGCTGTCCGTGCGAACACTCCCTGGCACACACCTGCCTCGGCGGCCCCAATCTACGTACCGTACTGCTTCGAGCTTTGATCCCCCCACTGTCCCTTGGGTGCCCTGGAGTTCCTGCGCCGCCTGCTTTATTATAATCTCAGGTGCTCTCCTGAGACTTCCGTTTGTCGGTTACATGTGCCCTACAGCTGGATCAGTATTTATAACAATTAAAGAAACCCGATCTATCGTCGCGACGATAGATCGCGAAAGCGGCTTTTGCAACATACCGCGCCCGTGCGAAGAGAATCACGGAACGCCAACGAGGAATCTGACCACAGCTTCGAGCTCGTAACCTCGTCGAGTGACACTCCTGCAACAGGCGTGACCGCTGAAAACCGCATACCACCGGAAACTTCAACAGGATCATGCCTCGGTTGCATAACTGCCACCTGTACGGCCAACATGGACCACACAGACACCGTCCCGCAACATAGAATAAAGAACCAACTTATAAAGCCCAAACACACGGCTGCACGCACACATCCCCACACTACAAGCGAGACGCCATGGTGCCATGATGCTGCTACGCTGCTACGGTTGCCCGATTAAAACTGACTACTGTCACCAAGTCTAGCAAGCGTCTCAGGAGCTGGCAACCACGGCGTGTAGCAACATGGTGGCGCTCTTGCGGTTCCCGTTTTCAATGCGTGGGCCCTATGGGTAGCTTGTCCTCTAGAGTCAGTATAGTAACTCTATGCTCCATGCTCTGTAGTAACGCCAAGACAGCGCTTCTGCGCAGCCTCGCTGCGCAACACCCCGATCGGCGCGTCGCGGCGGGAACACCCCCATGCCTTCTCCCGCGTACGGGCCTCTCCCGAGCTGACGCCTGCGCATCGGCTGCTACTAAACAGCGGCGCGCAGACGCAGGCTCACGGAATCCGGCAGCCCCACCTGTGGTAGCTGCGACGGCGTGGAGACACTGGAGCATCTTCTGCTTCACTGCCTGGCCTTGAGGACCTCGGTCCCCAAGGCGCCTCCTATTGCAGAATCAGCAGCTGACCTCCAACACCTGCTCGACATCTGCTCCCAAGTCACAGGAACCGACCAGCTAAGGTTTAACACTGAGAAAACACAGTGTTTGTGGATAAATACAAGCAACACTAACAATGAATTCACCCTCCAAGGGAACCTCGTCAAAAAGCATCAAAATACAAATACCTCGGCATAACTCTCAGTGACCAACTAAACTTTCTGGATCCGCATCAAAATGCACTAGTAAAAAAAATCTAATCGCCTCAAAGGCCGCATCTGCCACTTGGCCAGACATTCATATAACCCATACACTGTCGGACGCACACTGTGGAAGGGAGTAGCAGTACCAGCGACAACATACGCAGATGTGCTGGCCTACTCCAGTGAAAGCATAAAATGCCTGGAGCCTCACCAAACAGAACTTGGCCGTTGGCTGCTAGGGGGCAGCATAGCCGCTGCAAATGCAGTACTAAGCGGTGAAATGAGCTGGTCCTCGTACCAGGCAAGGGAGGCGCGGTCCAAATTACAATATGCCGGCAGACTCAAATTCATGGGAAACACAAATTACAGTCGCAGAATGTACCTACACCTAAGATACAAAAAGATCAAGACGGCTTGGATTCGGAAATACACGTCCCTCGACACGAAATACAGCGAAAATTCAAAACAACACGACACTAAGACGGAGGCGGATTGGTGCAAGGCAGTCATCAAGGAAATAAATGATGCTGAAAAAACGATTTGGCGCACGACATTGGCAAAAAAGCAAAGCCTGGCACTATATTACCACCACAAGCCGGAACCGTGCCCATCACCAGACTACCGAGGAGATAGAGGCAGCGCCCTGCTGTTTCAAGCCCGCACTGGCGCTCTCCTCATAAACTAACGCCGCCACGAACTATTCGGCGTGCATACGACGTGCCGCTTGTGCGGTGCACCAGAAGAAACCCTTCTCCACGTGCTACAACAATGTCCGAGACTTCCCGCAGTTCCCCTATCGTGCCCCCTGGCTGAGAGCCTGGCGCTGACTGGTCTCACCGAGGAGGACCGAACTGCACGCGCCGAGACTACGGAGATCCGGCTAGAACAGTGGGAACGACTGGGCAGGCGAGCCGAATAGGTAAAGGAAACCCCCAGACCGATATGGCCCGGCTAGAGCCGCCCAGTCACAGCGATTGGCCGCTGATGCCGACCTCCTCAGCTACACGAGCTCCTAAAATACAGACGGCCGACCAGGCAGCGACGCAGCTGGGACGCGCTGACTTGAACTGGCATCGCTGGCAGATTGGATTGTCGTGGCTTTGGTGAAATCCGAGGCGACTGCAGCCTAGAATGCAACAAACCGGACCAACCAGACGGACTCACAGACTGTGACTGTGACAAAACTGTGTTTTATGTTCTTTCTCTCCTTACTTTCTTTCCTTCTAGTACACTGAACATCTCCTGTGGCGTTGACAAACGCCTGCTCTGAGTCAAAAGAGATCAGGACCACTTACTTACTTACTTACTTACTTACGATGTGGCCTGCCATCCACCCTGCAATGCCCTGCAATGCCTACTCTTCCCCAATGCTCGCAGCTCCATCACCAAGAGTGCATTTTCGGCATTGATGGAATTCTGTGAATCAACACACCTCAGAGCGCGGCTGTAGGCCCCGCAAATGCTTAGCTACATAATTTCTTTTTTTACTATTCCGGTCTCTCTCTCCTTTTTACTTGCGGTCTCTATGTCCTTCATCTTGTTCTCCCCATATCCCTTTCCCCGTGCAGTGGTGTTGAGGTGTCCCTCTGTGAGAGACAGTTGCGGCACTGCACTTATCTCTTCCATTTCTCGTTACAAAATCACTTCACACACACACGCCTGCTTCCCCTCCGCCGCGGGTCGGTCCGGTACTGCACTATTATCGGAATCGGCCCACGTATGGGGGCTGCGCAACGCCTGCTTTACCTCCGCCGTGGGTCGGTCCGGCATTGATTTATCTTCGGGATCTGCCCTCGTGTGGGAAGTCCTTAACGCCTCCTTCACCTCCACCACGGGTCGGTCCGACATAGAACTATCTTCTGGATCGGCCCACGTATGGGAAGTGCTTAACGCCTGCTTCACCTCCGCCGTGGGTCGGGTGGGTATAGCACTACCTTCGGGATCAGCCCACTTATGGGGAGTGCTTTACGCCTTCTTCGTCTCCGTCGCGGGTCGGGCCGGTATTGCACTATCTTCGGTATCGGCCCACATATGGGGAGTGCTTAACGCCTGCTTCGCCTCCGCTGCGGGTCGGCCCGGCATTGCACTATCTTCGAAATCGGCCAACTTTTGGGGAGTGCATAACGCCAGCCTTACCTCCGTCGGTGGTCGGGTAGGTGTTGCACTATCTTCGCGATTGCCCACCTGTGGGGAGTGCTTAACGACTGCTTCACCTCCGCTGCGGGTCGGCCCGGCATTGCACTATCTTCGGGATCGGCCAACTTTTGGGGAGTGCATAACGCCAGCCTTACCTCCGTCGGTGGTCGGGTAGGTGTTGCACTATCTTCGCGATTGCCCACCTGTGGGGAGTGCTTAACGACTGCTTCACCTCCGCGGTGGGTCGGGCCGGTTTACACTACCTTCGCTATCGGCACATGTGTGCGGAGTGCTTAACGCCTGCATCACCTCCGCTGCCGGTCGGTCCGGCATTGAACTATTTTCGGAATCAGCCCACGTATGGGGGATGCTTAACGCCGGCTTCATCTCCACCGTGGGTTGGGCCGGTATAGTACTATCTTCGAGATCGGCCCACTTATGGGGAGAGCTTAACGCCTGCTTTACCTCCGCCGTCGGTCGGTCGGGCATTGAAGCAACTTCGGGCTCAGGCCACGAAAATCTTTATGTGGCGCTTTAATGTACAAAGCCATTGTTTTTCTTTTTTTATTCTCACTGCTTCTGAGCAAATGTATGGGTGGAGGGACCTTAGTCAGGCAGAGTTCATCTGCCTTTAGTCCTTTCAACCCAGGCAATGTGTGTCTGATTAAACAAACAAACAAAACAAACAAACAAAACGTGTGGGAAGTGCTGAACGCGTGCTTCACCTCCACCTCGGGTCGGTCCGAGATTGAAGAATCTTCGGGATTGGCCCACGTATGGGGAGTGCTGAACCACCTGCTTCACCTCCGCCGTGGGTTGGGCCGGTATTGCACTACCTTCGGGATCGGTCCACGTGTGGGAAGTGCTTAACGCCGGCTTCACCTCCGCTGCGTGTCGGTCCGGCATTGCACCATCTTCGGGATCGGCGCAATTTTGGGGAGTGCTTAACGCCTGCTTCACATGCGCCACGGTTTGGGCCGGTATTGCACAATATTCAGGATTGGCCCACTTACGGGGAGTGCTTGACACCTGCTTCGCCTCTGCCGCGGGTCGGCCTGGCATTGCACTATCTTCGGGGTCGGCCCACTTATGGGGCCGATTATGCAGCCCACCGCGCTATTCTAGTCACGTTGGACGTTTCTGCCCTTTACACCAACATTCCCATGAGTGAAGGAACTGAAGCCGTTTCTAGATCCCTCGCAGTCAATCCCCAAGCGTACGCTCCTGAAGTTTACTTATTGCTCCTTAGGTTAGTTCTCACGCTCAACTATTTCGAATTCGATTCTATTCTCTACCTGCAAACTTTCGGCACTAGCAGGGGTACGCCATTCGCTCCCACTTATGCGAACATTTTCATGGGACAGCTTGAAGCAGACGTGTTGAAATCCTACCCTTTAAAACCCCACACCTATGTTCGTTACATTGACAACATATTTATAATATGGGAACACGGCACAAGCACCCAACCGACTTAATTAGACATTTCAATAGCTTTCACCCGAGTATTAAATTTACTGCTCACCACTCTCCTAGTCAGATCAACTTCCTGGACACGACGGTCTAGATAGAAAACGGAAAACTGAGAACAACACTTTACCGGAAGCCAAAGGATAGCCAGCAATATTTAGACCACAAGTCATCACCCGCAACATTGCAAGCAAGGAATTTTTGTCGGACAAGCGAAACGAATAAGAAGAATCTGGAGTGAATGCCACGATTATATTGACACGTGTACTTATATTTATCGGGCGACCACGTTTCGCCGCATAACAAATCTTATCGCACAGCGCGGGACGCACTTGTATGTATCCGAAGTTTCTGGAAAGTTATCGATGCTTCTATCCGCAGTCTGTTGTCGCCGAACCTTGCGTTATCTGATTTATTCGCCTGACGCGAATGGTGTAGAACTTTGTGGAAGGCACGCGGATCCCAACGATTAGTCTGGAACATTCGACGATTCTGTATAAAAGCCGACGCGCTTGACCCGCTGATCAGATTTTCGACGATCGCCGAGCGTGTTCGCCGCTATCGTTGTGCTATAAGTGTAGCCTGTTTTGTGGGCACAGGTTCGCCCAATAAAAGTTAGTTTTGTCGTTCACAGTATTGCTACTGTGTTATTCAACGTCACCACCACGTGACAATATCCACCACCTAAATGACCTTAAAACAACGCTAGCAGAAAGGAACTATCCCCAAGTTGCTCTTGATACAGCTTATGGTGCCGCGTCAAGATTGGAGAGACAGTCGGAATTGGCGAAGAAGCAGCCCACACTAGAACCTGACAGACCGCCGGCCTTTATACCAAAATATTCTAATGCACTCCCAAACATAAACAAGATCCTACGAAAATACCACCCAATATTATCAAGTAATGAGCGTCTGAGAAAAGCGTTCCCGGATGTACCTAGGGTTACCTATCGCCGAAACAGGAACTTTAAAGACATGTTAGTGCACGGAAAAGTCAGCCAACAGCATTCCCCCGTAATAAAGGCATGTTGTCGCCCCAAGTGCAAAACCTGCAGGCACCTTCAAAGTGACATTAAAATTAAAAGCAGCACCATTAGTTGCACACATGAAGTCAAATCTAGCTTCGCTTGTACAAGTTCGGATGTGATTTATATGCTTGAATGTTCCTTCTGTAAGAAACAATATATCGGTGAAACAGGACAATCTATGAATGTCAGATTAAACGGACATCGCGCGGACACAGCTAAAAAGCTTCCCAAAGCCGTCGCCGAGCATTTCAACCAACCAGGTCATAACTTTGATGAACTTAAACTCTACATCTTACAGTCAAATTTCCATTCTGAACGAGAAAGATATACAGAGAATGCCTTATCCATAAGTTCAAGACATTGAAACCAATAGGCATAAACGTTTCAAAGGGAGCTTTAGAATCTATTCGCTATGCTAAATTTCAAGCTATAGGCAACAACACTGGGTTTGGTTTCTTGGCGTATCCATTTTTTTTCCTTTCCGTTCCTCCAATTGTTTTTTTTTCAGCCGGTGTGTCAGACGCCGTTGACACGCCGGCTAACACGCGTGCGTTGACACGTGGTTGAGAGACGGGGGGAGTCGGCCTTGGCCTTGTGCACAGCATTCCTTTATCCACCTTCCTTACACCCTTTCCCCTTTAGAAGAACCCCGCCTATATATACTTTGGCGAGGAAAGCATATGTAGCCTTGAAGAAGACAAGTCCACTTGTCGAAACGTTCGCTCCTCCTTTTAACTTGTTCTCGTTTTGCTCATCGTCTTGAATTTCCATCTCCCGCATTCCCAGTGTTTTCCCTAGATCTGTGCTGCATGTGTGACGTTGACGTGGTGACCCAGGTTTGAAATACGGTGCAGTCGTCTTACCTGTGCCGCATTTTGTTATGTTTATTGCTACCGTATATTGTTGCGATAACATACGTCACTATGTGCTCCATTGTGTACGGCGCGATGGCGCACTTTTTGTAGCTGTGCTAGCGAAAGGTTGTGTTGTGGACAAGCGACGCACCACCGCTCCTCGGCTGGAGCAAGCAGCAGCGCGGAAGAAACTGGAAGCGACCCCATCCCGAATCGAGTTCTGTGAATGCTCCGTCGCCCTCAGCGTCTCGGCTACTCGACAGGGGCCGAGAGTTTCTACCCTCGAACACACGCAGCTCTCACCTGCGTCTTTTGCAGAAAATAAACGCAGTCTGTTTCCTGCTGCCAACCGATGCCCACTCCTTTCGCAGGGGGCCAGGCCCCTTACGTAACATTAGCGACGAGGCAGGCGTTGTGAAGCGGATAAGTTTTCTAAGGCCATGGCGACAGGACGTATGCACGTCGCTGTCTGGCCTTTCTCGGGTAAATCTTGGGAATCGTGGATCCAGCGCCTCGACTTTTATTTCGTGGGGAGCGACGAAGCGAAGAAGCGGGCACTTCTCACGCTTTGTGGAGCCGACACTTTCGAACACTGTGTGCGCGCTGATAGCACCGAAGATCCCGGGAGAAGTCAACTTCAATGATTTAGTGACACTTCTGAGCCGCCACTTCGACACCAGGACATCCGAGCTTTACAGCCGGTACGTGTTTCCAAGACGCGACCAACCACAGACGAGTTGATCAGCAGCTACGCTGCGGCCCTCGGAACCTTGACAGCCGACTGCAATTCTAGAGCGCTGCCTTCGGGTAGAATATTGTCACGTGGTGGTGACGTTAAATAACACAGTAGCAATACTGTGAAAAAAACTAACTTTTATTGGGCAAACCTGTGCCCACAAAAACAGGCTACAATTATAGCACAACGATAGCGGCGAACACGGTCGGCGCTCGTCGAAAATGTGATCAGCGGGTCAAGCGCGTCGGCTTTTTACAGAAGTCGTCGAATGTTCCAGACTAATCGTTGGGACCTGCGTGCCTACCACAAAGTTCTACACCATTCGCGTCAGGCGATGAAATCAGATAACACAAGGTTCGGGGACAATAGACAGAGGATAGAAGCATCGATAACTTTCCAGAACTTCGGATACATGCAGGCGTGTCCCACGCTGTGCGATAACATTTGTTAGGGGGCGAAACGTGGTCGCCCGATAAAGTACATGTGTCATTACCCCCCTCTTAAAAAGCATCCACCCGACGATGCAAAGAAACGAAAGTAATAAAGAAAAGCACTCGTAGCAAAGAAAACAACAAAATAAGGAAGTTCGTCAGCGTCCGTAAAAGGTTTTAAGGCGCACCACGTGGACCACTTCACATCGTGCACGGCGCCGTTGTGAATGCGAAATGCCGTCTGGCACGACCTCATAGTCCAGTGCGCCAATACGTCGGATGACCTTGTAGGGTCCGAAATAGCACCGCAATAGTTTCTCACTCAGTCCTCGTCGGCGTATCGGGGTCCATACCCAAACACAGTCGCGGGGCTGGTACTCGACGAAGCGTCGTCGGAGGTTGTAGTGTCGGCTGTCGGTACGCTGCTGGTTCTTGATCCGTAGGCGAGTGAGCTGTCGAGCTTCTTCGGCGCGCTGGAGATAGGTAGCGACGTAAAGATTTTCCTCGTCAGTGACGTGCGGCAGCATGGCGTCGAGCGTCGTCGTCGGGTTCCTGCCGTAAACCATCTTAAATGGCGTGATCTGTGTTCAGCGGATGGTAGGCAGTTGTCCTCCTGTGACTTGTGTGGCTGTATTGCAGAATGACTTGCGTGAGCTCTGCTGCAAAAGCCGTTCCTCTGTCGGTGATGAAGACTTCTGGAGCACCATGTCGCAGCAGGATGTTCTCGATGTTCTGCCTTTCGGTAGAGCTTTAGTTTCAGCGAAGCGGGTGAGATAGTCCATCGCCACGACGATCCACTTATTTCCGAAAGTTGATGTCTGAAATGGTCCCAACAAGTCCATCCCGATCTGCTGAAAAGGTCAGTAAGGAGGCTTGATCGGCTGCAGTAATCCCGCTGGCCTTGTCGGTGGTGTCTTGCGTCGCTCACTGTCTCGGCGTGTCATGACGTAACGGGCGACATCGGCGGTTAGGTGCGGCCAGTAATACCTTTCTTGTATCCTCGATAGCGTCCGGGAGAAACCGAGGTGCCCAGCGGTCGGATCGTCATGTAGGGGTGCAGTACGTCTGGACGGAGCGCCGACGGAACAACAAGAAGGTAGTTGGCGCGGACTGGTGAGAAGTTCTTCACGAGTAGGTTGTTTTGAAGCGTGAATGAAGGCAATCCACGCTTAAATGCCCTAGGGATAACGTTGGTGTGCCCTTCCAAATACTCGACTAGGGCTTTTAGCTCCGGGTCACCTCGTTGTTCGGCGAAGTCTTTAGTGCTTATTATTCCAAGGAAGGCGTCGTCATCCTCGTCATCTTGCGGCGGCGGGTAAATTGGGGCGCGTGATAGGCAATCGGCATATGAGTGTTTTCGTCCGCACTTGTATGTTACAGTGATGTCGTATTCTTGTAGTCTGAGGCTCCACCGTGCCAGCCGTCCTGAAGGGTCCTTTAAGTTAGCTAGCCAACACAACGCGTGATGGTCGCTGACTACTTTGAATGTCCTCGCATATAGGTAAGGGCGGAATTTTGCTGTAGCCCAAATGATGACGAAGCATTCCTTTTCGGTCGTCGAATAGTTTCCTTCCGCTTTTGACAGCGACCACCTAGCGTAAGATATCAGCCGTTCAAGTCCGTCTTTCCTCTGGACTAGGAGGGCACCGAGGCCTAGGCTACTGGCATCAGTGTGGATTTCGGTATCGGCGTTCTCGTCGAAGTGTGCAAGTACGGGCGGCGACTGCATGTATCTTTTAAGTTTTTGAAATGCATCAGCCTGCGGCGTTTCCCACTTGAACTCGACATCACATTTGGTTAGATGCGTTAGCGGTTCCGTAATGTGTGAAAAGTCCTTGACAAAGCGCCTGTAGTAGGCACACATAACAAGGAATCTACGCACTGCCTTCTTGTCGATGGGCTGCGGGAACTCTGCGATGGCAGCTGTCCTCTGTGGGTCGGACGGGCTCCAGATTTGCTGATGACGTGGCCTAGAAACAGAAGCTCGCCGTAAGCGAAGCGGCACTATTCCGGCTTCAGAGTAAGCCCTGATGAGCTGATGGCCTCTAGTACTGTTACAAGTCGCCTAAGGTGATTGTCGAAATTTCCGGCGAAGACAACGACGTCATCCAAGTAAACGAGATAGGTCTACGACTTCAATCCTGCTAAAATCGTGTCCATCACGCGCTGGAACGTTGCAGGAGCCGAGCACAGTCCAAATGGCATAACCTTGAACTCGTAGAGGCCGTGTGGGGTGATGAAGGCGGTCTTTTTGCGATCTCTTTCGTCGACTTCTATTTGCCAATAGCCAGACTTGAGGTCCATCGACGAGAAGTATTTAGCGTTGCAGAGCCGATCCAATGCGTCGTATATCCCTGGGAGAGGGTATACGTCCTTCTTCGTGATCTTGTTCAGACGACGATAATCGACGCAGAAACGTAGGGTTCCGTCCTTTTTCTTCACCAAGACTACAGGAGATGCCCACAGGCTTTTTGACGGCTGGAAGATGTCGTCACGCAGCATTTCGTCAACTTGGTGCCTTATAGCTTCACGTTCTCGCGTATAAACTCGATAAGGGCTCTGGCGGAGTGGCTGAGCACACTCTTCGGTTATTATGCGATGCTTTCCGACTGGTGTTTGTCGAATCTTTGATGACGTCAAAAAGCACTGTTTGAATCGTCGAAGTAGACTTCTGAGCTGTTGTTGCTTAATCGTGGGGAGACTTGGATTAATGTCGAAGTCTGGTTCGGGAGCTACGGTCATCAGGGTAGATGCGGCAGAATCCGAGAGGACAAACGCATTGCTGGTTTCCAGAATTTCCTCGATGTATGCGATCGTCGTGCCCTTGTTGATGTGCTTGAAATCCTGGCTGAAGTTTGTCAGCAACACTTTCGTGTTTCCTCCGTGCAGTCGAGCGATGCCTCTTGCGACGCAAATTTCGCGGTCGAGCAGTACCCGTTGGTCGCCTTCGATAACGCCTTCTACGTCAGCGGGTGTTTCGGTACCGACCGAAATAACAATGCTTGAGCGGGGCGGGATGCTCACTTGATCTTCGAGCACACTCTAGGCGTGGTGACTACGAGGGCTCTCCGGCGGTATCGCTTTATCTTCCGACAGCGTTATTGACTTCGATGATTGCGCCGTGTTGGTTCAGGAATTCCATACCGAGAATGACGTCTCGTGAACACTGTTGGATGATAACGAAGGTGGCAGGGTCAGTCCGGTCATGAATGGTTATTCTTGCCATGCAGATTCCAGTCGGTGTGATGAGGTGTCCTCCAGCGGTCCGAATTTCAGGGCCTTCCCATGCGGTCTTAACTTTCTTCAACTGGGCGGCGATGGGTCCACTCATGACGGAGTAATCGGCTCCTGTGTCTACTAAGGCGATGACTACGTGGCCGTCGAGAAACACGTCGAGGTCGGTGGTTCTTTGTCTTGCGTTACAGTTCGGTCTTGGTGTCGGATCATGGCTGCGTCGCGTTGGCCTGTGGCTGATATGTGGCGTCGTCAGGTCGTCTTTCGTCGGCGTATTCTTTGCTTCCAGACTTCGTCGGGATGGCGGCGTCTCGTTGACATGTCGTCTAGACAGGATTTTCGGCGTAGTCGTCGGCGGCGGAGGGTCTTCGTTAGTTCGACGAACAGCAACCGCACCTCCATCGGTTGCTGCTTTTAGTTTTCCGGATATGGGCTCGCAGACTGGCCCCGGGCTGGGCCGGTGTATGGTCAGCGCTGCGGCGACAGGTAGCTGCTTGGTGATGGCGAACGGGATGGTCGTCGAGGGCTCCACTGAGTGGCGGCGAGGTAGTCGGCGATATCGCGAGGTCGTTCGCCAAGCTGTGGTCTCGGCGCGTTAACGGGGAACCCTCGGAGTCCCATCTCCCGGTATGCATGGGCACCGACGGTAGATGTGCCCGGCTTCGCCGCAGTGATTGCAGAGCGGGCGGTGGTCAGGAGCGTGCCAAACGTCTTCCTTGGGTAGCTGCGCTGAGCGACGGGTGCGCGTGCTGGCGGCGGCGGCGGTGGTCGACAGAATTGTGTCGTCACTGGGCCCTGCCGTGGGCGCGGAGGGGGAACGTGACGGCGGGCTACAGCGGTGTATGTCATCGCTTGCGGCTGAGGCTGTGGTGATTCATGGGCTACTCCGAGTTGTTGGAGCTGCTCACGTACGGCGTCGGCATTCGAAGCCTTGAGGCTGTGATGACGGGAACAGCTTCTGTAGCTCCTCCCGCACGACCGCTCGGATAGTCTCGCGGAGGTCGTTGGTGGCCAGTGACTGAACTCTGGCGTAGCTTGTCGAGTTCGTGCGGCGGTTGAATTGCCGGTTCCGCATTTCCAGTGTCTTCTCGATGCTAGTGGCCTCGCGAAGAAACTCGTCGACAGTCTTCGGTGGGCTTCGTACCATTCCGGCGAAAAGTTCCTGCTTTACACCATGCATCAGTAGGCGGACTTTTCGTTTCCTCGGACATTTCCGGGTCGGCGTGGCGGAATAGGTGGCTCATTTCTTCTGTAAAAATCGCGGTGGTCTCATTAGGCAGCTGCACTCGGGTTTCCAGTAGTGCTTGGGCTCGTTCTCGGCGTACGACGCTTGTGAATGTCTGCAGGAAGCCGCTTCGGAAAAGATCCCAGGTCGTTAAGGTGGCTTCTCGGTTCTCGAACAACGTCCTGGCAGCGTCTTCCAATGCGAAGAAGACATGTCGCAGTTTGTCGTCGCTGTTCCAGCTGTTAAATGCAGCGACCCTCTCATACGTCTCAAGCCAGGTTTCCGGGTCCTCGAATGTTCAACCGCGGAACGTCGGAGGCTCCCTGGGCTGCTGCAGCATGATGGGGGACGCTGGGGCTGCCATTGGGGTCGTCTCAGGCAAAGGTCCGTGCTCCGAGGGCAGGCGCGGTAACCTGTGCCCCCCTAAACAGCCTACACTGATAGCACAACGATAGCGGCGAACACGGTCGGCGATCGTCGAAAATCTGATCAGCGGGTCAAGCGCGTCTGCTTTTATACAGCAGTCGTCGAATGTTCCAGGCTAATCGTTGGGACCCGCGTGCCTTCCACGAAGTTCTACACCATTCGCGTCTGCGATGAAATCAGATAACACAAGGTTCGGCGACAACAGACAGCGGATGGAAGCATCGATAACTTTCCAGAAACTTCGGATACATGCAGGCGCGTCCCACGCTGTGCGATAACATTTGTTAAGGCCAGAATACATGGAGCGAATATGCGACTAATAGTCGGCGTTCGACGCCCGGCGGCGTACGCGCGACGCGCGGCGGTGGAGAAAGCGTCGTTCGCCGACAATCTAGCTGGCGCAGAAAAGTTCGTCAGGCGTCGACGATACCGGAAGCGGCAAACGAGCGGCGCCGGAAAGCGAGCCACTCAGGTCTCACTATCCGCCCCGACTTCCGACTAGGGTTCCCCGCTTGTTCGTGTATCCCAATCCCGCTCTATCGTTCACACCGGTCTTCCGCTTTTCGTATTCATGGCATCCAAAGCGGCGCGGCTGGAATTTAACGACAAGTTAATTTCGACCGTTCAGAAGCGTGCCGCGCGCGCGTTGAGCCACAGAACAGAGCCGCGGAGTTGGAGGAGCCGAAAGTTGTTTACCCGCCCAGTGTTGCCACAACGCATAGCATCGCCGCTTTCTTTAAACTACATCGGCACGTGAATGTCTCAAACACATAAAAAACACTAGAAATCATTTCTAAACAAAATTTTACGCGTTCTTAGAGTGTTCCGCAATTCAAAAGCGATAATAGTTGTCGTTAAAGCTCTTTTTGTGTGTCATGTGTTCCACTACAGCGCATTTGCCGCGTCTAGCCACACTGATAACAACGCAGCGACCCGCCGGCGGCGGCCGCCGTGTCTTCGCTCCATGTAGCGCAGCCGGACGAACATACAGCGTCGCGCCGCGGCAGATATTCTGCCGCCCGAGCTTCGTCGTGAATGTTCGCTCCATGTATTCTGACCTATAGGTGGCGAAACGTGGTCACCCGATAAAGATAAGTACACGTGTCAATATCGACGACGTCACCTGACACCTAAACAACCGCTTCAGCAGCGAACTCAGGTATGCCGCCCTAAGATGTGATGCACCGGGACGGGTTCGTCCGCGGCGTCTGGGACGAACAACTTCCGCAGAGACTGTTCGCAGAAAAAGCCTGACATTTCAACACGCTCTGGACTTAGCCCTGTCAGCGGAAAGTGCGTCAAGGCGTAAGCGAGGAATCAAGGGAGTGGCAAACTCAGGGGAAATTAACAGGACGTCGCCAATCAAGTCAGGAGGCAAGCATCAGCACCACATTGCTATCGATGCGACGGCTTGCACGACCTTGAAACAAGCAAATCAGTTTCTCCTTCAAGGAAGGTCACGTCGGGTCTGCCTGCATCTGAAAGAAAAAAATACCTGAACCACGCTCCGACAACAAGCAGCTACGGGCACGCAGTGACAACCCACCACCTGTCAGTAAGTCCTGTTGCAAACTGCGCACAGTGGGTGCACGTACACAGTGCCCCAAGTTCCTCGTGGACTTGAGAGTGGAGGGGAAGCCAGTCCAGGTTGAGGTACACACATGTACGGCACGCTCCCTGATAAGCGAGGACACAGACTACAGAATGTGGAAGAAAAACCCTCCGTGGCTTTCAAGCGAGCCGTTCGATTTGCGCACATGGTCAGGTAAAGAATTACACGTCCTGGGCTCCGCACAAGTTCGTGTGAGGTTCAGATCAAAGGACTATCTCTTCCGTTGTTGGTTATGAAGGGCACCTGGTGCAACCTTGGTTCACGCTCACGCCCTGTCACGTTTTCCAATTCTTTGTTTCCTCGCGCAGCTGTAGACTGGAACGGGCTTCCTAACGACGTTGGTGTCATCATGTGCCCATCGAAGTTCGTCAAAAATGTAAAAACTTCTTGTTATTGTGACTATGTATTTTTATTCTTGCCACCCCTTATGTAACATCTCATTTACTGGGGCCCTTAAGGTAATAAAATGAAAAATGAAAATGAAATGAAAAGAGAATGGTTTTCGTCCCTTCACATTCAGGTGAAGGGGATCGACCACGTTAGAGAGCCAGCACGAGAAATTGCAGAGGACCTGGAATAATACCCAAATGTCTTCAAGGAAGACATTAGGAGGTATACAGGTACTTTAGTTCATCTGGAATTCGAAGAAGGCGCGACAGCAATGTTTGATGTTTGGAAGGCTCGTCTGATTTCAGCGGTGCTGCAAGCGCTTATGAAACATGAGCTTCATCGTTTACAGCGCCAAGGCATCCTAAAACCAACGCAGCATACCAAATGGGCAACGCCATTGGTACTTGTTCGGAAGCCCGACGGTACACTTAGTGAATGTGGTGACTACAGGAGTACTGTTAACGCAGCAGCGAAGAAGGCATCGTACCCGCTACCAACTACAGATGAAGTGTTCGCAAACCTACATGGTGGAACCCTCTTCTCAATGTTGGATCTTTATCAAGCATATCAACAACTGAAAGTTGACGAAGAGCAAGCACTGCTCACAGTGAACACCACAAAACGACTATTAAGGGTGGAATGCCTCCTGTTCTGAATTTCCGCTGCACCAACTATCTTCAAGTGCATGATGGAGACAATGTTACCTGGAATTCCCGGGGCGAGTGTTCGCTTTACGACATCATTGTCAACGGGAATGGTGCAAATGAACAAGCACAGCTTCTGAATAAGGTTCTGTCGAGGTTAACTGAGAAAGGCCTACACCTCACGAAAAAAAATGCAGGTTCGGAATTACGTCAGTTGAGTTTCTGGGACATCGAATTGACGCCAATGGTGCTCGCAACACCGAGAAAAAGGTTGAGGCTGTACTTCAAGCACCCAAACCATCTGACAAGACATCCCTAAGGGCTTTTCTGGGCCTTATTTCATTTGACAACTGCTTTTTGGAGAACAGAGCGATGGTCGTGGTGGAATTGTATAGGCTCCTAGAAAAAAAACACGCCTTGAAAGTGCAAGAGCAAGCATCAAGCCTCTTTTGAGGCGCTTAAGGAGGTGATCCGTGCATCTACGGTGCTCGCCCACTACGACGAGACGAAGCCCCTTCTTTTGCCCGTAGACGCATCGCCATACGGCGTGTTGGTGCCGTCCTCGCTCAGGAAGATGCTATTTGCCGAGAGGCACCCATTGCATTTGGTTCATGAACACTTGGAAGCGGTGCAAAGAACTACTCCCAGCTCAACAAATGAAGCGTAGCAGTAATCTACAGCAGTCATTGGCATAAATACATAGCTGGCCAGCATGTGACCATAATAACAGATCACTAGCTACTGATTGGAATCGTGAGTGAAGCGACGCAAGTACCCCGGGTCCTTTCATCAAGGATGACGCGACGGTGCCTTAAACTAGCAACGTACGATTACAAGTTGGTGTACAGGCCTGGCCTGCTGCACCAAGATGCGGACACTCTAAGCAGACTTCCACTACCGGCACAAGTTGATGAGCCTTATCCCCCGGGGGACGTGCTCATGTTGGCTACCATGCCCAGCTTCGAGCTTTCTCGAGAACGAATGACTAGAGGTCTCAGTTTTGTCCCAAGTGCTGGAGGCTGTCTCAAACGGTGAAGTTCATAAACTGCCAAAAGAAGTTTTCATCGTGAAGGAAACTGGTGATGAAGTTTTCAGCGCAGGAAGGGTGTCTTGTTAGAGGCTCCCGGATGGTAACTCCAACAAAGGTGTGAAATTACCTTCTTAAACTCGCACCTGCAAACCACCGCGTAATTGTGGCCATGAAGGTACGTGCACGAAGGTACTTTTGATGGCCAGGCGTTGATGCAGATATCGAATGGCTCGCTTGAAACTGTGCGACTTGTTGTCAACACCAAAGGGCACGAGCCAGGGCACCAGTGCCCAAATGGGAACGCACAAGAACGCCTTGTGACACAGTTCACGCAGAGTTTGTTGGTCCCATAGAAGGCAGAATGTTGCTAATTATTGTGGACGCATACAGCAAATGGTTTGAAGTGTGCTCTATGCGCAATACACAGTCTGAAACATTGATTGAGGAACTCCGGAACCTTTTCGCCACTTTTCTGCTCCCCAAAATGCTTGTGACAATAACGGACCATCCTTTGTTTCAGTAGAAGTTGAAAGCTTCCTAACGAAGAATGGGGTGAGCCATGTAACAAGCGCACCGTATCATCCTACAACCAATGGCAAGGAGAAAGGACGATTTTTGAAACGAAACGAGCATTAGCCGAAAACAAAGACGGAACATTCGCGTGTAGGCTGGCCCAGTTTTTGCTAAAGCAACATATCACCATCTGCACATCAACGGGAGCAATGCCAGCTGCACTTGTGTTCAGGCATGAGCTGGGTACAGCTCTCACGCACATTCAGCCCCAAGCAAAAGCGAATAAAATCCATACCAACTGCAACATGGACACAAAGTCGAGAGTACTCGCTGTCGGACAAGCAGTTTTCTTTCGGAACTTCGGAGGGAACCCGATCTGGACGGAGGGAACGGTTTGAGAAAAGCTAGGCCACAGATTGTGGCTCATTAAAGGCCCTAACAGGTTAGTGCGATGACAATGTGACCGCATCAAGCCCGGGGGTTTGAGACACCCCACAGAAGATTCGGCGACACAGGATAAGGGATGTACACTAACCGTGAGCAGCGTCCCGCTCCCATTTAAGCTTGGTATAAAAGCAGATAAATCAACGTCGCCGGAGGTTACTCTCTCAGGAACGCTGGAGCCTTCAAAGTCATCGGTGACCAAACCAGAGGTTGGCACTGCCCCTGAGACCGTGCCAAACACGACTGCAGAGTCATGCCCGCAGCGGGAACGACGCCCTCGGGATCGCTACCGTGACTCCATCGGAGAAGGGAGGAAAGCCTTGTGTACAAGCGACGCACCACCGCTCCTAGGCAGGACAAAGCACAAGTGCGGACGAAAGAGGGAGCGACACCACCCCGAGTCGAGTTCCAAGAATTCTCCATTACCCGCAGCCTCTCCGCCACCGGACAGGCACTGAGAGTTTGCCCCCTCGAACACATGCGGCTCTCGTCTGCGTCTTTTGTAGAAAATAAGCTCGGTCTGTTTTTTGCCATCAACCGCTGCACATTCCTTTCATGGATGGGGCCAGACCCTGTACGTAACAGCTTGCAAGAACGCGCATACACGAACACACAGGTGTATCTAAGCCAACGAGCAAGGGATCTGTCGCAGCAACAGCCGAGATAACCCTGAAGCGCCGCAGCATTATCTATTAACATACTCCTATACAGATGGTTCTATTATCACGGAATACAGCTGTGTTGATTGACAAGTCACTTAATCACCGAGCATGCATGTGAATTTTTTACAATGGCTTGATTTAGCTGTACTTTGCTGCTGATGTCCTTTTGGTAGCCGTCGAGTTAATAGTGAGCCTACAATTGATTACATGATGTAATATGACATCGCACTTCGGAACAATGATGTAACACTGAATGAACGTACAAGGGCGCTGTGCGACAGCACACACAGAGCAAGTATTTGTTCATTCTATCTTACGTCATTGTTTCAACGTGCACTGCCGTATTACGTGATGACTAACCAACCAGCCCACCAGTACGTCTGAAGCAATTCATTACAATTATGACAGACATAAAGGTGATATGTAAATATTGTAGTTACTTCTTCAGGCAGAGATGCTTGTCAGACATGTTTTCAAGAGAGTAATGTTTGCATAAAAACAAATATTAATTCATATTGCTGAAAAGACGGCATGAATTCAGGCAATGTTTCCATTTCTTGTTGGTGCTAAAAATATCGCTGCAAATAGAAGTAGTGTTATGAAATTCATGCCTTAAGAGAGAAAAACAATGCACGACACCTGAGGGCAAATTACCAACTGTTTTATTTTTTTGAAAGTGAGACCTTCATTTAGCCAACTTGCATGTGCAGAGATGCGCTTCTCAGTCTACCCACGCCATCTATTGTCATTCATTAAGCTAATCTCTTTGTTGAGTGATATAGATGGCACATGGGGTCATCTTGATGTTGTAGGCTTCCACGAATTTTTTTTTGGTTAGTACATTTCAGCAAGATCACCATCCTGTGGAAGATACGGCATGAAGCGGAATGTATGGCAAAGTCTCTGGGTGCTTGTATCAGACTGCAGTTGTATCGATGTTCGCACAGTCAATAATTTACGTACCTGCCTGTTTGGCCCACGTAATCCGCCCCACTTGTCAAAGGTATCTTGTAGACCACGTCTATCGTGCATTCAATTAATCCTTTACCGTGGTTGATAGCGCAGGTATTCAGGGTATTCCGTTCGCTGGTCATTCCGTTTACTTTTGAGGACATTCCCTTTAGCTTTTGTCATGCTGTGAGGACCACACGTTCACCCAGTTTAACCGAGCGAACGAGTTCAGCAAAAGATGAGAGCGAATGCAGCATGCAGTGGGAGATGAAAAAAGCCGCAAGTGAGAAAAGGTATGATGAGGAAAGCGAAGAGGAAGGTGCAGTAGAACCACGAGGCAGAAAGCAGAGTAGTGTATGCCGAAAGCGTGAGAATAAAAGCGAAGTGCGGTGACGGTAGCTATGAGATGGTGCCAGAGTAGCACTCAATGTCTGGGAGGTTTGTTGGTGGTGGCTTCTGCGAATCACGCCGACGCGTCGCCCATGCGCTAGCTCACGCGATCTCCAGATTAGCAAGGCAGTGGCGCCACACTTCGCTCCGTTTGCAACACGCCACACGAGACCGATTGTACACGCCAGTGAAATGACTATACGTGTAGAGATGCACTCAAATTTCGTGTTAGGGAGTATCGTAATCGTCTGTGATTTTTTTCTGTCAATTGCATGTGCTCTGAAGTAATAAACATTGCAGAAGCATCGCTGGTCGCTTATGCTCTTATGCATCTCAATATAGGTACTGTATCAAAACAGATTCATTTTAGTAAAGCAATGAAGCGGGCTGTTTGGTGAACGTTCATGGTTATATTGCGCTCAGTTTTACACAGACGATATAAGTGAAGGACGGGACGTGGACGGACGTAGCGCAAGTCAGTCCACGTCCCGTTCTTCACTTATATCGTCGGTGTAAAACTGAGCGCCATATAACCATGAACAGATTCCTTGATTTGTACACGTTTGTTTTCAGAGTTGTCTCTGCATATTTTGCACTTTATGAAGAGGGAAGGCTAGGGAACAGCTTCGAAGTTATGTCACTGCTCCACGTATTGCGATTATTCATATTGTACTAGGTGTACACCCGTGTGCTTAGATTTAGGTGCACGTTAAAGAACCCCTGGTGGTCAAAATTTCCGGAGTCCTCCACTACGGTGTGCCTCATAATCAGAAAGTGGTTTTGGCACGTAAAACCCCAAATATTATTATTGTACTAGGTGTCATTTGCTGTAAACTATGCAGATGCTCCTTGCGCATTTTTTTTGCACATATGATGACACAGCAAAGCGACTTCTCTGCTACTGCCCAACTGTCGCATATCTCTACAAGTGCACATGCGTGATAGGGTTTCCCTTTTTGTCACACGGGCCATATCGCAATACGTCACCCTCGCCCACTATGTGTATATAATCGCTGGCCGCCAAGCTGTGGTGTGCTTTTTGTCCTTATATTCCTTGGCTGTCATTCGGCCACGTCAAGTTGCTGCCATGCAATAAGACATGTTTCAAGTTCAGTCTGCCTCTTCGTTCACGGAAGCCCTGGAACATGACACCAGCCTTTCACGCTCACAATGTTCTGCGAGCTGTACTCCATCTCAGTAGTTCCTTGCAGCGCTGGGGAAGCTGCTGGGCTCCTTAGCTAATAGGGAGGCTGAATGCCCTTCAAGATGTGTTCATCGCGCCGCACCGTCTGCTCGGTGTCTGCTTTCCATCCTGTCAGTACATGCTCCATGGTTGGAGGATTGACGCAGAAATTGTTTTGACGCCATCACCATAAGCTTTGTTTACGTGCATGCGACAGCGGAGCTTCACTTCACCTGTACAATTTCCCTTCATTTACCTTGCAGCCACCTTAATAAGCAGCTAGGATGAACGCCCTCATAAATGTTCACTTGCGACAGAGAGTCTGCTCGGCGTCTACTTGCTGGAATGAAAGCAGTTTAGGAAATAATCTAAAGCTTTATTTTACTGACTGCAGCATTTATCATGGGTGCGAAGAAGGTGTTGCGACAGAAAGCCTGTGTGCAAATACAAGGAAATGTACTAGGATGCTGATCAAAAGTTTTACAGGTGTATTGTGTAAAACCACAATTACATACAGGAATTACATGATATTGGTCATAACTTGAAGCAAAGGGTCATGGGGTACACATACATGGGAACATAAACATGATGCTCAATGCAAGTTTGCGAGTTGCAAGTTTGACTTGAAATGATAGTTACTCTTCAGATAGTAGTGACATGATGACATACTGGTAATCAATGCCTGTTATTTCTTTATTCCACCAATGGTCAGTTGTATAAAACTTGTGCCCAAATACAATAGCACATTTCCGAATCACAGATGTCACATACCATTTGCCATATTGACACGTGAACTCGTTTATCTTTTAGGGGTGAGCGCTTTTACAGTCCACGAAATGTTATCGCTCAGCGCAGGACACGTCTACATGTATCGGAAGTTTCTAGAATTTTATCAATGCTTCGATCCGCTGTCTGTTGTCGCCGAACCCTGTGTAATCTGATAGCGTGTATGCGCGACGCGAATGGTGTAGAACTTTGTGGAAGGCATGCGGGTCTCAGCGATTACTCTGGAACATTCGACGACTGCTGTATAAAAGTAGACGCGCTTGACCCGCTGATCAGATTTTCGACGATCGCCGACCGTGTTCGCCGCTATCGTTGTGCTATAAGTGTAGCCTGTTTTGTGGGTACAGGTTCGCCCGATAAAAGTTAGTTTTGTCGTTCACAGTATTGCTACTGTGTTCTTCAACGTCACCACCACGTGACAATATGCAACTTTGCCACATGGGAAGCTCATTAACATAGCAAGTTACGAATTATGCCAAAGTGTTATGCTGTTTCTTGCAGTTTTATCTTTCACGAGTTGTTGCGTAATGTGAAAAATAGTACCCTGATGTTCTAAACGTTATGTGCACTATATAACAATTTTATTATTTTTCCGTGAGCAGAGGAGGGTTTTGTGTCTAACATCTAACATATATAACATCTAACATATATAAATTAACACAAACCTAACACCGTCTCCGCGCGTCGTACGCTGTATGTGCGAGTGAAAGCACGCAAGGGCCGCTGACGATGGAGGCTCAATGTGGCGCGCGCGAGGGAGTAATGCCCCAACCACTGGCACGCGTCGGCAAGCTTCGGCGCGCGCCGACAAGCGAACGCTTCGCTTCGCGTTGGTCGGAGGAAGAGGGCACGCAACCACTGGACAGAAGCTCTGACGCGCGCCGAAGCTTGCTCCTCGGCTGCGGCGCACTGTTGCTGGACTATTTTGTCTTCATCCGTCAAAGCCCGGCCTAAAACAGCCTGCTGTAAACTAAGCTTGAAACAATAAGTTAGTGATCTGTATGCGCTTTTAGATATAAAAAAACACGTTTGAATAATGAATATACGCCTGCCGTAACAGTTTGCTTTTATTTTTGAAGTAAAACTAGCGCACAAGATATCCACATCAGCGCTCGCGCGTCGTCTGCCTGCAAGATCGCTTTGCAAACACCTTCACGACGATGCCATATCATATCAAAAACTGTTGTACCATTCCATTTTTTGGTAGATCATTGCACAGCCAACTATGTAAGAATTAGGCGTGCAAAGTATAACTGAAAGAAATTGTGCCATTACCGTCACGTAGTAGTGACGGTAAATAAATAGTGCAGACTCAATCGCAACGATAGCGGCGAGCAATGTCGGCAATCGTCGAAAATCTCATCTGCGGGTGAAGCGCGTCGGTTTGCATACATCAATCGTCGAAAGTTACAGCCTATTCGCTGGTGCCCGCGCGCCTTCCAGAAACTACTATACAATTCGTGTGGCATATGCAATCAGATTAACAGGGTTTGTCGACAACAGACAGAACCATCGATACCATTCGCGAAACTTCCGATACGTTCAGGCGCATCCTGCACCAAGCGATAACGGTTAACATTTTTGAGCCGGTGAAATACGGTAACCAGATACAGATAAAACATCCGTGTCAATATAATTATGCTTGTTGGTGCATGAAATAAACGTAAAGAAGTGGGTTATGAGAAAATCAGCAAAATAGAATTGAAACACATGTAGCACTCACCAAAAAAAAAAAATCTAGAATAGCTAAGATTTATGTAATTCGTAGCTTGTATTCCCCCGATTCTTGATTTTGTAAAATCTAGCCCATGGAGCACCTCTATTATTCTAGGTTGTTTTAATGCATCAACACCGCATCCGAAGACCTTCACATTGAGTGTATTGCTACAAAACATTTTCACAGTGTAAGGGCCATGTTCTATTGTAACTGGTTTCCACATGTCAAGTTTGTCTTTCTTTACATTAATGAAATGACATACCGTCAGATAATACAAGCTTGAGAATTGGAGGGTTTTAATAGGGGTCTTTCGTTGCCCTTTGCCAAGTCATACTATAGAAGCGATTAGTCAAATGTACGGGAGCAGCTCATTTGCATAGTATAAGAAATATATAAACAGGTTATTTTCACAATTTATACACTTCTCCCGCCCAAAAAAAATTGCAGTTTATTGCTTTCAGCCTGCTATGATGTTTTGACTGAGAAAGATATATTCAATTTGTTCTGCGAGGCACGCAATAATTGCTGTGGCATATTATTTTATTGCGCACCACTGGATACAGTAGCCAGCAATTTTTAAAGCTCAGGAGAAATTAATAACAATGCATATGATCAGGCACATAGCATATTGTTATTGCACTTTCTTAATTCATGCCCTTTTTTTATTTGCACAAAAGCTACTGCACTGAAATAGTATACTAGTACATACTTAAAAAGCACGATTTTATACTACGATAACAATCATTCATTCAAATGTTTATTGTAGTGCCCAGGAACAGGTAGAGAGCCTTTATATTGGTGCGCTTAACGAGCACTATGCGAGACAAAATGTACAGAAAACATGAATGTGGTAGACAAAAAAATGCAAGATAGAGAAACAAATAGGGAAACAAGGAAACGGGGAAAAGGAAAAGGGAGTTAATCCTACGTGATTACCTACAAATACACAAAACACAGGAAATGAACTCTGAATTATGTTTTGGAGTCGACTCTTATACAGCACAATCTTGCAACAAGGCCAGGCAACGAATGTGGAATGCTACCTGGTATACTGTTGCGGCACGAACAAATGCACATGATGAAGAAGCTTTAGGGAATGTATAATGTCATGGACCACCTTATGCAGGAACAAAAGGTATGAGTAATTCTTGAATCTAGAGGTGCGAGTTGAAGTTTATTTGAGAAGGCTCAACTGTGGTCGCCAGAATGGCAAAAGTGGCGCTTTAAGATAGATAACAATTTATTCTGGATGCGTTCAATGAGGTTAGCATTAGATTTGCTGGTTGCACCCCCTCCTACAGAGGCGTACTCTAGTAGTTGGCGCCACACAGCAGAATTTCAGGAACACAATAGGTGAGTGAAAATCATGCAATATACGGCATGCAATTCCAAGAGCGTGAAGGGGATGTTGTGTAGTTATCTATGTGAAGAGAAGCTTAGCATTTTGTCGAAGTACACACCAAGACCTTTCATTTCATCGACCATAATGAGTGGAGCATCACGTATTATGTGTCAAAATTTCACGCGGTGCGTTTTCTGCATGTAACTTAATGCCATAGTATTGGAAGCATTTAAGAGTACTTATTGTTTCTGCACCAGTTTGAGAGTGAAAAAATGTCTTTCTGGAAGTCGATGCAGCGGTGAACAGTGTTGACAGCCTCAAATAGTATTAAGTTGTCGGCACACAGAGTCATGCTGCTCATTTATTAAAATGCTCTGAGCACTAATAGAAAGCAAGGAATCCAATATCAATTCAAACACTTTTGACGCACTGCAGAGGATAGATATAGGTCGGCAGTTAGTGACTGCACATCTAGCACCTGATTTGTGCATGGGCAATGTCCATGCTACCTTCCGAGTGCTAGAAAAGGTACTAGACTTTAGGGAAATATTGAAGATGCTTGTGAGAACAGGGAACAAGTATGCTTCCATACGTCCTAACCCTTTCAGATGCCGCTTTATCCTGTTGATTGGAAAGTTGCTTTCACCACATCTCTTGCATCTTCAGAATCGTAGAAAGTGTACAGCTACAGAAAATACTAAGAATTTTCAATTGTTTAGAGTATTTTGTCAAGTTTACAAAATTTCGACTCCATGCGAAAACTCACTACAGGAACACAAGATATGAGAACATGTACTATATCATGTTTTGAAAAGCTTGAAAAGCACTTATTCATCCACTTGAAAATTATGCCTGGTGCATGACATTGTAAAAAACAATGAAAGAAGTGAACCCGCTACATACAACATACTGACACAGAGTAAAAACACCCAGCCGTTTACCTTCCCACTCATTTTGCTAAAACATTCTGCACGTTATTCAAAATTGCAGCACAGTTCCAATAATAAATGCTTCAAGATGTATGAAACACATTTTAGATACCATTACTTTCATCAGTGCTTCTGCTATTGGTGCACTCTCCTGCTGTGCACAATTGTGTAGACAGCGTTCGCTGACATTGTGTAGACAGACAATTGTGTAGACTGCACATCTAGCACCTGATTTATGCATTGGCAATGTCCATGCTACCTTCCGAGTGCTAGAAAAGGTACTAGACTTTAGGGAACTATTGAAGATGTTTGTGAGAACAGGAAAGGAGTATGCTTGCATACGTCTGAAGCTCTGCGGAAGAAATACCAACACCACAAGAAAGGGAAGGTTTAAGGCACTTCATACACTTGAAAACTAGGTTTTCATTGACTGATAGCGTACACACTGTGCCAGACTGAGAAGGAATGTTACTTGAAGCATATTTCACACCATATAGCAAACAGAAATGTTCTGCAAAGGCATCAGCAGTGTTCGAGGCAACACCACTATTTTCATGAAGAAGACGTACATCTTTGGCACTCTTTTTAGAAGAGTGAGAGCGCACAAAGCTCCAGAAATATTTTGAATTATGTGTCACACTGGCTTCAACACAATGTGGTCGTAGTGATGATGATGATAATAATAATAATAATAATAATAATAATAATAATAATAATAATAATAATAATAATAATCTTAGTGGTAACTTGGCACTCTAGACTAAAAAAAAGGCTGATGCCTGTATGTTAGAGCGTCTGATAACCAGCCATCTAGAGCAGGAATTTTCAGGATGCAGAAAACACCGCCTTCCCCTCCACGTGCACACACACACACACTTGCTCAATAACACAGCACGGGAGACACACGCACACATTCGACGGGTTCACAACACACAGTTGTGCCAATTCAGCCTGGTTCCAAGGAAGGAGAATCCAAATGGCCAAGGAGGGGGGGGGGGTGAAGAGAAAGCTCTGTATGCCAGATATCACGGAGTTGTGGTGCCGGGCCGTAGAGGCGCGATGAGGGCTCGTGCTGTGCTGACCACTTGTTCAGACGAACTGAAGAAAGATTTGTGCTGTTCAGAGAACCATCAAGCATCCTGCAGTATAGACTAGTGCAATGTTGCGCTTGTATTGCAGGGTGTGCTACTTTAGGGGTTTGAGGCAATCCTCGTAGGCTGGCATGAGCTTGCAACAACCACAAAGACGGGAGTAGAGGGTGCGTGTTGTCCAGCGCTGAACAAGCTTAAGTTTGTTAGCGTCGCGAGTTTGGTACGGGAACTATACTGATGAGCAGTACTCAAGTCGTGACAGAATGAAAGAAGCGTAGAGTGCTCGGAAAACCTTACGTCAACAGGCAAGGGAGACACGGGACACAAACCCAAGAATGGGCCGATGCTTAGATACAGTGCTGGTGACATATGCGGAAAGGTTGAGAGAAGAGCTAAATGTTACACCCAGAATGGGTAGGACCCGAACCGTCTTTATACAGGTGCTTCCAAGGAAGTAGGTTGGACGTGCAACAGTTTTGTTCTGGCTGATACGCATGGCAGCACTTTTTGTAGTGCTACTACAAAGTTTGTTATTGTAGGCCCAGTCGTTCACCTTTACGGAATGTATTTATTGCAAGCACATATGCTATGCATTGGCATATTTGTTGTGGAAGTGTTAATTTTTTAATCAAACACATTCTGTGCAGATGCATTAGTAACTTGGTTTTGAGTAGATCTTTGTCCTGACTACAATTTATAGTATCGCAGCAAGAAACATTTTAGTAGAAGCTGAAGGGATTCCAGCAGTTTAACCATACTGCTCCCACACAATGCACTCACACCATCTACACTTTCCATAGACAAAAAGCGAGATAAAAAATCAATTACAGTTTCATTGACACAGTACTTGCTGCTTCTGAAGCAGGCATCGAAGGAATCCTGGTATACGCTGCTACATGCATAGGTCTCGCATGATGCAGATCCTACCATGCACTGCACACGGTGCGCAGCTTGCAAACAGATAATTTCTTTTTGCAGAGCTCAAACATAAGGACACACTGACTCAAACATGACTGCGCATTGACGTATGCTTCAGTGCGTCAGTGTTCTTGAGTGTTGCACGAGCGATTTATCCCCAACTAGTCCAAAAGACGGATGCACTTGAAAGAAGTGAGTGAAGGAGTACAGTGAACTTGTACTGAACTGGATTCACATGCCGAATAGAAGAGCGCACTGTCAGCTGAAACGGGCGGCACGGCTGATTATGTAAGCACTTCGCATAGTTCGGCTACTAGTGTCTTTCGCTTTCGGAAGTTATCTTTGCCATTGGAAACAGCGCAGAGCTTGCCCGTTAAACTTGAGTCACCCTACACCACACGAAACACGTCGCGGCTGACCACCTCAAGTTCCACACGGTTCGTTCACCACATCCCACATCACACGAAGTCAGGAGTGCCATATTTTAAATCACAGCAGCCCCAAACGGACCTGAAAATTCATTTCCTTTGACAGATTTTCTCAGCTGGGTTCGTTCACTCGTCAGTTACGAACTCGATGGACGCGCTGGCCCTACGCGTAACGTAAGCAACATCGGCGATAGGCGAGTGCTGATTACCTAGACTTCGGAGCTCATAAACATGTTTCCATTCATTTTGAGTACAACAAAATACACACACAACAAGCACAGACGTTGCGGCAATCGTGATTCGGTTGGCTGTTTTTGTATGCGATCGTACCGAGTCCGGCGGAACCCAGTGGGCAGGTTGGATTAGTGGGCGTCGTTCGAAGTCGCTTCGGATCCACGTCCCACTGCCACAACCCACGGTCGTTGGTCGGTCGGTCGTGTCGTTGTCGGCCTACTACTACAACACTGTCTCTCAGGAACACTGTCGCGCGCGTCGTGCGTCCAAAGAACTCGGACGATCGTTGGTGCCGGCGCCTTCGCATGGGCGGCCATCATAGGCATAGCAGCCGGAGGATTCGCAGCCTCCGATTGGTTGACGCTTGTGACGCGTCGCAGCCTCTCATTGGTGCACGCCGGCGCAGCTTCGCTGCACGTCTGCAAACTTCTAGCATCGGCAGTAGACATAATCGCTGCGCGTCGTCACACTTCGCCGTGTTCCCGACCGACGCTTTTCATGCTTTTGACGCTTCGACGCGTGCCAGTGGTTGGGGCATAAGACGGAGAGAAAACGTGCCATCTCGCGTCGCACGAAAGGCCGCGGGTGGATGGCAGGGAGAGGAGGGGGTGGCGTAAGGCTCCGGCAGCAACTGTGTATTTCGCGACCGGGCGCAAAGGGGACTGACGATGGCGGCTCAATATCACTCGGGAAACGGAGGAAATGGGGAGGTTGCGCGCACCGGCGAGGGGAGGGTGGTTCTACTCCGCCAGCAACTGCGTTCTTTGCGCGGCGGCGCGCGTGCGCGCGTTCCGTATCTTGAAAGTACACTCTGCTTGAAAGCAATATGCAGACGGCTCAAACCTTTGTGCATGCTGCTTTCTGCCCGCTGTTTGCGTTGAAGCGATATACAACAGGAGTTGCGCTCGCTGGTACTGGTGCGCTTGCTCACGCCAGTGTTTTGCCAACGAGCGTCCGCAGTCATCGAGTGTGATGTGTTCATGTTTGCCTGACCGCGCTGACACAATGGTTGTCATTTCAGTCAGCGAGCGAATGTTTCCAAGTTCATGCGCCTGAGAAAACCCTTACTTCGTATAACTGTCTAGTAATTTGCTATCGCAATCAATGCCTTTCAGGCGAAAACTGCATCTTTTTATTATGATGACAATGAATTTTTGGCATCCCCTTTGAAACGAGGCGGTGACATATTCACCTAGCGTGCTTGACCTAGCATGTATGCTGTAGATGCTTTTCAGTCGAGCCTCTTGCCTAAAACTATAATATTTTTCTATTCCTTAAAAGATTTATATATCTTCTGCATCTATACCTTGAGCCTCCACATATGCCTGTAACAGATTATCTATCAGCCTTTTCCCCACCAATGCTCTAAACCTCTCTTGCTTATCCATTAGGATGCTCTGGGCGGTCTCCTGATTTTGCTGCAGCATACACACGCTTCGCCTTCTGGCGAACACTTGCTCCGGTGTGCATTTGTCCCAAGGCAACCGGCTCGAGCCTCAGCTAGCAAGGCGCCGCCCTTGGTGTTGTCGTACAGATTTTCCGTTCTAATTTATTTCTTCCTATTCTTGTATCTCCATTGTCCTTGCGTTGCCATTTTTTGCATGGAATTCACTGTCTCTGTTTCTTTCACTGTCTTTCTGATGACTCGAGCCTGGTTGTCCATTTACATTTTCTGCTAGCCTGTATTTGAATGTCAACTTACTTGACCCTCCATTCTGTGTCCACAATTTTTAGGTACAGATACTTGTGCACTTTCGCCGCCAATTTCTATTTACCCATGTTCCTGAGTCCTTCAAAGCTAATTTTGTTCTGCGTTTCTCTGACTTCGAACGATGCCGAACCCATATCTCCTTACACAGGCTCATTTGTGGTTTTACCGCGGGCTCCCAAAGCCAACCGGCTTACCAGTGTTAGCTTTCAACCCTGACAAGATATCCTGTATTAAGCAGCTGTCACCATTACTCCTTTTATGATTCCATGCACCACCTCATTTACTGTGCTCCTAAAGGGCTCCATGTTTCGATATTGCAGCATTCCGCTTCCCTTTTATTTGCATATTATCTCGGTGGGTGCTTGAGTAAGGCTCTCCTTTGTTTATGTATACGCCGAGGCATTTATATTGCTTGACTATGACTATGGTTTGCTGTTGAATTGACAGCACGTGATTACCCGTCTCTTCATTAAAGATCACAATTCCTGATTGTGCGGCGCTAAACTGAAGGCCTATATTTGTCGCTGCATGAGTTGCCACACACACTCGCATGTGTCTCTAAATCTCTTGCAATATCTGCTAGTAGCACTGTATCGTCCCCATACATTGGTCCGGGTACCTTCTCTTGCACTATTTGTCCGTTACGCATGTAGAATAAATCAAACCGTAATTCACTGTTTTCCAGTCCTCTTCCTGTGTCCTCAACATAAAGCGCCGACCATGGTGGACACAAAGGATATCATTACTTCAGTCCTTGGTGAATATCAACCTCGTCACTACATTTTCGGTCTTGCCATACAATTTCTGCTCGCTTGTCTCTATATATCTCCCGCAGCAGCTCCATGAAATCGTCATTTATGCCTTTGTGCTTGGGAATATCTCAAATCACTTGGATTTATTATTCGATTTTAAGGATTTTATTAGCGTCCCCTTTGGAACGGGGTGGTGGGTTCCGCCACCAAGCTTTTGTTATTATATTGTCTAATGTCCTTCCGATCATGGGGGCCAAAAAAGAAAGGAAAGGAAAAGAGCACGAAGAATTCCCATCACCAAAGTTTCTGAACCCTTATTGGGAACTTTGCTTCGTACGCTTCCGTTGTTTGTCGTTTCCCTATATTTCTTCTACCAATCTCCTAATCGCCTTTTATTGATCTCTGCTGGGACATGTTTGCTTTCCCCCTGCTCTCGTCGAATTTAAGAGATTCAAGGAGGCCAGAGGTGGCTAAATCGACCGCTGAGCAGATATCTACACATCATTTATTTATTTATTTATTTATTTGTTGTACCCTCAAGGCATACAAGCATTATAGAGGGGAGGGGTCAATCTTTCAACATAAATACAGTTATTTGCACATACACAATTGAAAATTTCAAAAATGGGAACGAATGTATTTCTAATAACAACTCATGCAAGGCTTGTCCAATAATTACGGCAAGAAAATACTATTGCGGCAGATTACACACTAAAAGATGAGGTTTCCAACCGACATAGATAACGTTTAGAGAAAAAGAAATTAATGGATTGCCTTAAATTGCGCTGGCAAGAGTTTCACGAAAATGGTCATAGTTGGTAACGCTAACTAATGAGGTGGGAAGATGGTTGCAGTCAAGGCTGGTTTTGGGCAGGAAGGAGTGCGAGTATGTTACAGTGTTTTGGTGAGGGACATGGACTTTGTGGTGGTGACAAAGTCGACATAAAACAAAAATAGGCGGTTTAATCAGTCGGGTCCTAAGAACATGGTTATGATGAGAGATCTTATGAAACAAGACAAGTCGAGATAGTTTCCGCCTATGTGCAAGCGGGCGCAGATTAAGTATCGATTTCATGTTCGTTACGCTGGAAGTTCGATGGCAGTTAGGATAAAACGCGCTGAATGATTCTGCATTGCCTCTAAGTTATTGGTAAAAGTTGCAAGGCCAGGGTCCCAGACTGATGAGGCATATACGAGATTAGATCGGACATAAGTGATATATAACTGTCGCTTTAGTGATGAAGGGGCGAGAGAGAAGTTTTTTCAGGTAACCAAGCATGCGATTGCCCTCTGATGTTACGTGGTCGATGTGGTACTTCCATGAAAGGTCCTTAGTATGATGTACACCGAGGTATTTATATGTAGTTACGGATTCAAGCGCCATGCTTTGAAGAAGGTATTGGGGCACGGCATGTTATTTGACGATACTCTCATTGATTTACATTTAAAGGAACACTAATGCGAAACAATAAATCAGTTTAGACTAATGAAGCATTGTTTGAGAACCACTCAGGCAGTCATTTAAAAAATATAGTTTGATTATTAGATGAGAAAATGAAGGTCCAAATACAAGTATCTGAATTTCGCGTCGAAACCCCAGCGCCGGTACGTCAGCGTGACGTCAGGGATTCCAAAGTATGTTTTCAAATTTGGGCCGCGTTGGCTGAATAAAGGTTCCCGAAGCATGCCCTGTTTAATATTTGGTTCCTTTAGAACACAATGTAGTCAATGTGTACCGCTATACATAATTAGTAGGCCCTAGAAGACGCCATCAAAATCCAAGACGTCACAGCCCCCAGGTGCGGGAACTTAAGTAGGCGTCGCCACCCGTATTTCGTTGTTGCGCTTTTTCTGGCTTACCAAACGTCTTATCATTGCAAGAGTGGTGTTTTTGGTGTTGTAGAACGGTAATTTATTGATGCAAAAAAAATAATTTTTCATGTTAGTGTCCCTTTAAGAATGTTAAGTTTCAATTTCTACATTTCGCACCAAGCAGAAATATTGTTTAGGTCAGTTTGAAGGACTGTGTCCGTATAATTAGAAATGGTACGGTAAATAACGCAATCAGCAAAAATACAGACAGAAGAAGCGATGCTGTAGGTAAATCAATAATGTAAATCAAAAATAGTAATGGGCTTAAAACTGAGCCCTGTGGCACTCCGGAGGAAATATGTGCCTCTAGAGAATCGGTTCCATTTACCGTGACTAATTGAGTGCGGTTAGAAAGAAAGTCGCGTACCCAGTGTTGTACTAGATGGTCAACGTTTAGACGGGTTAGTTTCAGCATAAGGAGCTCATCATTTACACTATCAAAAGCTTTCGCAAAATCCAAGTATAGACAATCAATGATGAGGCCAGTGTCAAGGAATGCGTGAAGGTCATTAGTAAATGTAAGTAGCTGTGTTTTACACAAAAAATGTTCACGAAAACCATACTGGGATGGATGAAAGAAGTCATCAGACTCCAAGAAGTTAAGTGAGTAAAGATGAGGGGCTCTAATATTTTGCACGGAACAGATGTTAGCAATATCGCACGATAATTACTTGGGTTCTGTGCGTCACCAGACTTGTAGAAAGGCACGATCTGCGCTACGTTCCAATCCTTGGGTAAGCATCCATCGCTGAGCGATTTGGTGAAAATGTAATTCAGATCGATAGAGCTGTACTCAGTGGTTTGCAAGAATTTAGCGTTGATGCCATTCCGGCCACATGAAAATGATCGTTTTAGCCTGTTAATAATAGCACGAATGCCGGCTGTGTCAAGCATGATGGGATCTATTGGTGTGAGATGTGCTCTCAGATACGAAGGGAGGGTGAATATTCGGTCCCAGAACAAGTTTGTAAAGGTGTCATTAAAAGATAGAGGCGCAAAGATGCTTCGGAACTGGTTCATCATTGTTATTGAGAAATACGTCGTTGTTGTTGCTGTTTTTAATTGTATTCCAAAAGCGTTTACTGTTAGTTTTGAGTAAGAAGGGAAACGTTTATTGGAAAAATGTAAATTTCGCCGTTTTAGTGCCTCTGAATATGCCGTAGAAGCGGCTTTGTATACAGACCATCTCTCCGGGTTCGGCGATTTTTTCGCACTATGAAACAGCCTGCTTTTCTTGTTCGATAACCGCTTGAGATTTCTGTTGTACCAGGGAGCGTTAGTGTTGTCATAAACAGCCCTTAAACGAATAAATTTGTTAAATCAACCACTTTTGCTTTAAAGGAATTCCAAAGTTCTTCGACGGATGGCTCACTGTAGGTTGAAATGAAGTTATCAAGGAAGGAGGAAAGTTCAATGTTAATAGCATCGTAATTGCCACTTTGTAGTCTCTTATTTGTTTGAGACGTTTTTGCGCACGTGTACATGGAATAGACAATGTGAAACCGAGCACGTCATCGTCACTTAATCCAGGCACACGAGTAACGAGTGACGTCATGTCAGGAGCAGTTGTAAGGACGAAGTAGTGGGTGTCTACGCGCGTCGGTAGGTGAACAATCCGCGATAGGTTAACATCGGAGCATGTGTTAAGACCGCGTCCACGCATGTTGGTTTTGAAAAGGGACACGACTTGACCATCTGATCGTGGGAAAGTTAAAGTCGCATAGAATAAATAGTGGTACACCAGGGAAGCGCACAACAATCTGCCTCAAACAATCATGAAAATCTGCAGAAAAAGTGATCCGAGGGAGGGGGACGGTAGCAAGCACCCAAGATAAGCTTTTTCAAAATTAATGGTAATGCAACACCACACTATTTCTAGATTGCTGCTAACATGGATAGGATAAGATTCAATAATTTCATTATTGGCAATTAGAACGCCTCCACCCATTATATCAGTGCGGTCACGATACACAGTAAATTTATTGTTACAATGAAATAACTCCGAATTAGATTTATGGCTAGAAAGCCAGGTTTCTGTTAGTACGACAAGATCACTATTACACTCATGAATTAACGCATTTAAGCTTTTTGGGGGTAGAAACTACGTATATTAGGGAATAGTACGGACGCACCAAGTGTCGAGTCACCTCTCCTCATCCTGTCCTAGCCATTGCCAGAGTACACCTTACCCGACCGAGTTGACGTTAAGGACAAGTTTTCAGCCCTGGGCGCGTAAGGACTAGAACTCTGTTCTTTTATTTTTATTTTTTATTTCAGCATCAGAAGAAAACAGAGTCTGATGCAGGGACAGAAGCTAAATGCTGATGGAGCCTGACGGGGCCTCTGACTCTAAACAGTCTACAGCGGTTACAGATACAACACAAATCTTAGAAACAAAGGAAATGAAGTAAAAAAAAACGCTGCATTTGACACCTGCACACAAACGTATTGCATATACTGTTGCACACAAATGACACATAACAAATCATACATAACAGGACGCTAGCAATTTACTTGAATAAATCAGCACAAACAGCTGTTGTACAAAAACATACAAATAAATTATAATTGTCAGTGAAACTAAATAATGTTGCTTGAAACGACACAAAAGTAAGATAAGAGCAATTTCTACAGTCATTTTGTGTTATATAGAGTTTTATGTATCCTTTGTGAGAAGACAATAAAACATGAAAAACACTTCAATTTTGGCTATAGTTAAATTGGCAAGATAACAATAGCTCCCTAAGTTGGCTTTTAAATGCTTTGAATTTGCTTTCAAAGTTTAGCTTACCTTCAAATTTGTTTAACATCGCAGGTATTTGATACGCCATTGTTTGCCTTCCATAATTTGTTCGGATTCTTGGTGTTCGGTGTTTTCGGTGCCTCGAAAGGTATTCAGCGTTTTCAGAATCCATAATTCCGTATAGTTTATTCTGATGGATTACTTGCAGCGCCTTTAAATAATATAACTGGTCTGCCTTTAGAATGCCGTGTTTCTTAAACAGAGGAGCGGTTCTTAAGTCCTGTGCATTACCACAATAAGATTCAAAACAGCGCAGAATTTTCTTCTGCAAAGTAATAAGTTTAGTATATTTGTATTGTGTAGTAGTGCCCCAAACCAGTAAGCCATAGGTTAATTTGGAATAAAAAAGTTAATAATAAATGTTCTTTTTTAGCCAGAGCGGTGTGAGCGCAGATATCCTGTATAGACATCCAACTGTGCGGGCAACATCTACACTTAGGTTTCTGACGTGCACTGACCAGCTCAAGTCTTCCTGAAACCGAACCCCGAGAAATTTTTGTGTCTGAACTTGTTTTATAAGGGTGTTTTCAAATTTCACGTTAAGCTTGTGGTGTAGTGGTTTGCTGGGAGGACGAAATATGACATATGTTGTTTTTGAGGCATTTAATCTTAACTTGTTTCTGCTTAACCAGTTTGAAAGATGCACAAGGTAGTCATTTACAGAGGATTCAAGTGTCAGTAGGTTATGCGAAGAGAAAAAGACATCGGTATCATCAGCATACATTATGGTTTCAGCAGAACTATCAATTTTGACAATGTCATTGATATAGACAAGAAATAGTAATGGGCCCAATATTGATCCTTGTGGTACTCCTTGTTTTAGCTTCGCGAGTGCTGATACTGACTGACTGACTGAAAAACTTTATTGTTTGAAGTATTTACAGGGAGCGTGTGGAGCAGTCCTTAAGGGGCCGTTCCTTATACAGACTAGGTGGGCACCTCATTACAGGAACCCATTGGCTGTAGCCGCGGCTCGGGCACGGCCGACCAGGGCCTTCTGGCTCGCCAGGTCGGAGCAGCCGAGCAGGGCCGCCTCCCAGCCCTCCCGGGTAGGGTTGGGTATAGGGGGAAGGTGAGGGGTTGATTGGCATGCCCACACCATGTGGAAAATGTCCGAAGATTTTTCCTCACAGTGCGGGCACGTCCCTGTGCACGCAGGGTCGAAATGTTTTTGGATTGCCGGGCACAACAGTGTTTTAGTATTGACACGTGTACTTATCGTTATCGGGCGACCACGTTTCGCCGCTTAACAACTGTAATCGCACAGCGACGGACGCGCCTGCATGTATCCGACGTTTCTGGAAAGTTATCGATGCTTCTACCCGGCTGTCTGTTGTCGCCGAACCTTGTGTTATCTGATTTCATCGCGTAACGCGAATGGTGTAGAACTTTGTGGAAGGCACGCGGGTCCAAACGATTAGTCTGGAACATTCGACGACTGCTCTTTAAAAGCCGACGCGCTTGACCCGCTGATCAGATTTTCGACGATCGCCGACTGTGTTCGCCGCTCTCGTTGTGCTTTAAGTGTAGCCTGTTTTGTGGGCACAGGTTCGCCCAATAAAAGCTAGTTTTGCATTTCACAGTATTGCTACTGTGTTCTTTGCCGTCACGACCACGTGACATCTGGTGGAGGTGCTTTTGGTCCATGTACCGGACGCCCCCGACAAGCCGTGATCCAAGCCCGGACCGTAAAGAGAGCACCAACGTAGTCACGGACCATCGAGTAAGCCGTCGTTTACAACAGCTGCCCCCGGAACACGGACTTCTACCTGAGAAGACCAAGAAGATCGTGGCCAAGACAACCCCAATGGCTGCCCCAGCGACCCCCGTTGTCCTGCAACAACCTCGGGACCCACCGACCTTCCATGGAGCAGCAACTGAAGACCCGGAATCCTGGCTGGAGACGTACGAGCGAATCGCGACTTTCAACAACTGGGACTCCGACGACAAGTTGCGGCATGTATACTTTGCCCTAGAAGACGCCGCCAGAACGTGGTTCGAGAACAGGGAGTCGACATTGACAACATGGGACCTGTTCCGTACCGGCTTCCTGCGCACCTTTACAAGCGTCGTGCGCAAGGAAATGGCCGAAGCTATGCTGGACGCCCGAGTGCAGCTACCTAACGAGAACGTCGCCATATTCGCGGAAGAAATGAACCGCGTGTTCCGCCACGCCGACCTGGATATGCCCGAAGAGAAGAAAGTCCGCCTTCTCATGCGTGGCGTGAAGGAAGAACTTTTCGGCGCAATGATACGAAGTCCACCGAAGACCGTAGAAGAGTTTCTTCACGAGGCCACCAGCATCGAGAAGACACTCGAAATCCGGAACCGGCAATTCAACCGCCGCACGAACTCTGCCAACTACACAGGAATTCAGTCACTGGCCACCGACGACCTGCGCGAGACTATCCGAGCGGTCGTGCGGGAGGAGCTACAAAAGCTGTTCCCATCATCACAGCCTCAAGTGGCTTCGATTGCCGACGCCGTGCGTGAGGAGCTCCAACAGCAAATTGGAGTAGCCCCTGAATCACCCCAGCCTGAGCCGCAAGCGATGACCTACGCCGCCGTCGCACGCCATCAAGGTCCCCCTCCACGACCGCGCCAGGGCCCTGTCACGCCGCAGTTCCGTCGTCCGCCGCTGCCACCGCCAGCACGACCACCCGTCGCCCAGCGCACCTACGCGAGGAAGACGGACATTTGGCGCGCTCCTGACCACCGCCCGCTCTGCTACCACTGCGGAGAAGCGGGTCACGTCTACCGACGATGTCCATACCGGCAGATGGGACTGCGAGGGTTCGCCATTAACGCGCCGCGACCACAGATTGGCGAACGACCTCGCGACATCGCCGACTACCTCGCCACTACTCAGTGGAGCTCTCGACGACCATCGCGTTCGCCATCACCAGGCCGCTACCTGTCTCCGCAGCGCCGACCATACACTGGCCCCGCCCGGGGCCGGTCAGCGAGCCCATATCCCGAAAACTAAAAGCAGCAACCGATGGAGGTGCGGTTGCTGTTCGTCGAACTGACGAAGATCCTCCGCCGCCGACGAAGACACCGAAGAAACTACCTCGACGACATAACGACATGCCGCCGTCCCGACGAAATCAGGCAGCCAAGACTACACCGATGAAAGACGACTTGACGACGCGACGTTCCAACTTCAGTTCAACACGACGCAGCCGTGATCCGACGCCAAGACCTAACTATAACGCAAGACAAAGAACCACCGACCTCGACGTGCTTCTCGACGGCCACGCAGTCACCGCCTTAGTAGACACAGGAGCCGATTACTCCGTCATGAGTGGACCCATCGCCGCCCAGTTGAGGAAAGTTAAGACTGCATGGGAAGGCCCTCAAATTCGGACCGCTGGAGGACACCTGATTACGCCGACTGGGATCTGCACGGCAAGAATTACCGTTCATGATCGGACTTACCCTGCCACCTTCGTTGTCCTCCAACAGTGTTCACGAGACGTCATTCTCGGCATGGACTTCCTGAATCAACATGGCGCAGTCATCGACCTGAAGTCGAAGTCAATAACGCTGTCGGAAGATAAAGCGATGCCGCCGGAGAGCCCTCGTAGTCACCACGCCTTGAGTGTGCTCGAAGATCAAGTGAGCATCCCGCCACGCTCCAGCATTATTATTTCCGTGGGCACTGAAACACCCGCTGACGTAGAAGGCGTCATCGAGGGCGACCAACATCTACTGCTCGACCGTGAAATTTGCGTCGCAAGAGGGATCGCTCGACTCCACGGAGGGCAAGTGGAAGTTATGCTAACCAACTTCAGCCAAGAGTTCAAGCACATCAACAAAGGCACGACAATCGCATACATCGAGGAAATTGTGGAAACCAGCAATGCCTTTGTCCTCTCGGATTCAGCCGCATCTGCCCCGATGAGCATTTTCCCCGAACCAGACTTCGACGTGAATCCAAGTCTTCGTATGAGTAAGCAGCAACAGATCAGAAGTCTTCTCCGACGATACAAAGACTGTTTTTCGACGTCATCGAGGATTCGACAAACATCAGTTGCAAAGCATCGCATAATAACTGAAGAGAGCGCTCGACCACTCCGCCAGAGCCCTTACCGAGTTTCGACGCGAGAACGTGAAGCTATTAGGCAACAAGTCGACAAAATGCTGCGCGACGACATCATCCAGCCGTCGAAAAGCCCGTGGGCCTCTCCTGTAGTCCTGGTAAAGAAAAAGGACGGAACTCTACGCTTCTGCGTCGATTATCGTCGACTGAACAAGATCACGAAGAAGGATGTGTACCCCCTTCCACGGATAGACGACGCATTGGATCGGCTCTGCAACGCTAAATACTTCTCGTCGATGGACCTCAAGTCTGGCTACTGGCAAATAGAAGTCGACGAGAGAGATCGCGAAAAGACTGCCTACATCACGCCAGACGGCCTCTACGAGTTCAAGGTCATGCCATTCGGACTGTGCTCGGCGCCTGCAACGTTTCAGCGCGTCATGGACACGGTGTTAGCCGGACTAAAGTGGCAGACGTGCCTTGTTTACCTGGATGACGTCGTTGTCTTCGCCGGAAATTTCGACGATCACCTTAGGCGGCTTGCGACAGTGTTAGAAGCCATCAAGTCATCAGGGCTCACTCTGAAGCCGGAAAAGTGCCGTTTCGCTTACGATGAGCTTTTGTTCCTAGGCCACGTGATCAGCAAATCAGGAGTACGCCCCGACCCACAGAAGACAGCTGCCATCGCAAAGTTCCCGCATCCAACCGACAAGAAGGCAGTGCGCCGATTCCTTGGCATGTGTGCCTACTATAGGCGCTTTGTCTAGGACCTTTCACGCATCGCTGAGCCGCTGACAAAGCTAACTAAATGTGACGTCGAGTTCAAGTGGGAAACGCCGCAGGCCGACGCTTTTCGAGAACTGAAACGACGCATGCAGTCGCCGCCCGTACTTGCGCACTTCGACGAGCACGCCGATACCGAAATACACACTGACGCCAGTAGCCTAGGCCTCGGTGCCGTCCTAGTCCAGAGAAAAGATGGACATGAACACGTGATAGCTTACGCTAGCCGGTCGTTGTCAAAAGCGGAAGGCAATTATTCTACAACCGAAAAGGCATGCCTCGCCATCGTTTGGGCTACAGCGAAATTTCGCCCTTACCTCTATGGCAGGCCATTCAAAGTGGTCAGCGACCGTCACGCGTTGTGTTGGCTAGCTAACTTAAAGGACCCTTCAGGACGGCTGGCGCAGTGGAGCCTCAGACTACAAGAATACGACATCACTGTAACATACAAGTCCGGAAGAAAACACTCAGATGCCGATTGCCTATCACGCGCCCCCATTGACCCACCGCCGCAAGATGACGAGGATGACGACGCCTTCCTTGGCATAATAAGCGCGGAAGACTTCGCCGAACAACAACGAGGGGACCCGGAGCTAAAAGCCCTAGTCGAGTATTTGGAAGGGCACACCGACGTTGTCCCTAGGGCATTTAAGCGTGGATTATCTTCGTTCACGCTTCAAAACAACCTACTCGTGAAGAAGAACTTCTCACCAGTCCGCGCCAGCTACCTTCTTGTTGTACCGTCAGCGCTGCGTCCAGAGGTACTGCACGCCCTACACGACGATCCAACCGCTGGGCATCTCGGATTCTCCCGGACGCTGTCGAGAATACAGGAAAGGTATTACTGGCCGCGTCTGACCGCCGACGTCGCCCGTTACGTCAAGACATGCCGAGATTGTCAACGACGCAAGACACCACCGACAAGGCCAGCAGGATTACTACAGCCGATCGAACCTCCTCGCCGACCATTCCAGCAGATTGGGATGGATTTGTTGGGGCCGTTTCCGATATCAACATCCGGGAATAAGTGGATCGTCGTGGCGACGGACTATCTCACCCGCTTTGCTGAAACTAAAGCTCTACCAAAAGGCAGCGCAGCCGAAGTGGCGAAATTTTTCGTCGAAAACATCCTGCTGCGACATGGTGCCCCAGAAGTCCTCATCACCGACAGAGGAACGGCTTTTACAGCAGAGCTCACCCAAGCCATTCTGCAGTACAGCCAGACAAGCCACAGGAGGACAACTGCCTACCATCCGCAGACGAATGGTCTCACGGAGCGCCTGAACAAGACCCTCGCCGACATGCTAGCAATGTACGTCGACGTCGAACACAAGACGTGGGACGCGGTCCTGCCGTACGTAACCTTTGCGTACAACACGGCGGTGCAAGAAACAACACAGATCACGCCGTTCAAGCTGGTCTACGGCAGGAACCCGACGACGACGCTTGACGCCATGCTGCCGCACGTAACTGACGAAGAGAATGTTGACGTCGCTAGCTATCTCCAGCGCGCCGAAGAAGCCCGACAGCTCGCCCGCCTGCGAATCAAGAGCCAGCAGAGGACCGACAGCCGACACTACAACCTCCGACGACGCTTCGTCGAGTACCAGCCTGGCGACCGTGTTTGGGTCTGGAGCCCGATACGCCGACGAGGACTCAGTGAGAAACTACTGCGACGCTATTTCGGACCCTACAAGGTCATCCGACGTATTGGCGCTCTGGACTATGAGGTCGTGCCAGACGGCATTTCGCATTCACAGCGGCGCCGCGCACGATCTGAAGTGGTCCACGTGGTGCGCCTTAAACCCTATTACGGACGCTAACTTCGTAATATTTGTTCTTTTCTTTGCTACGAGTGCTTTTGTTTATTAACTTCGTTTGTTTGCAGCATCGGGTCGATGCTTTTTAAGAGGGGGGTATTGACACGTGTACTTATCGTTATCGGGCGACCACGTTTCGCCGCTTAACAACTGTAATCGCACAGCGACGGACGCGCCTGCATGTATCCGACGTTTCTGGAAAGTTATCGATGCTTCTACCCGCTGTCTGTTGTCGCCGAACCTTGTGTTATCTGATTTCATCGCGTAACGCGAATGGTGTAGAACTTCTTGGAAGGCACGCGGGTCCAAACGATTAGTCTGGAACATTCGACGTCTGCTCTTTAAAAGCCGACGCGGTTGACCCGCTGATCAGATTTTCGACGATCGCCGACTGTGTTCGCCGCTCTCGTTGTGCTTTAAGTGTAGCCTGTTTTGTGGGCACAGGTTCGCCCAATAAAAGCTAGTTTTGCCTTTCACAGTATTGCTACTGTGTTCTTTGCCGTCACGACCACGTGACAGTATAGAGGCGAAGGAGTAAACGCTCCTACGCCTTCGTGAGGCCCTTACAGGGCTTAGGAAAGATTGCATGGCCGTATTGGTAGTGTTGGGTGATTTCCTTGAAGGTAAATACCGGATTGGGGTCGGAGTCCGCAGCTACGGGAGGCGAAGGCGATGCCCGGAGAGAGAGCGCGCGGGCAGCGGCGTCGGCCGCTTCGTTGCCCTCGACACCCTCGTGCGCGGGAGTCCATGCTATCGTGCGGGGCGCGGGGACCCCGAGATAATTGCTGCCTTGAAGTAAGCGGTAGCCCAAATAGGGAATAAAGCCCCTTTCAATGTTCCTGCAGGCCCCTCGTGAGTCGCTAATAATGACCCGCGAGACCTGATCTGCGGCGGCGAGCGCGATGGCCACCTCTTCCGCATGTGTTATGTCTTGTGCTTTGAACGTAAGGCCGTTCACCGCGGTGTTTTGGTGGACGACTGCGGCCGTAAACCAACCCCCATGGTGTGGGCCGGAGGCGTCCACGTAGAATACTCCGTGCTTGTTCCCATAGTGACGTGCCAACGCTTCCGCGCGCGCGAGGCGCCGGCCACTATGGTCGTCTCGTGTCATGTTGGCCGGAAGAGGGCGCACGTGCAGGGCGTATCTCCAGATTTCCGGGATGCGCACGCGCTCTTCCGTCAGTGTTGGATGGTGGATGTGTAGTCGGGCAAGAAGGCGGCGACCCGACGGCGTCTTTGAGAGTCTTGTGTAGTGGTTTGTCAAGTGTGCTTCTCGGAGTTCCGCGAAGGTGTTGACCATTCCCAGGCCGAGGAGGCGCTGGTTGGATGTGTTGACCGGGAGGTCGAGAGCACGCTTGTAAATTTTACGGAGAATCACCTTGACGGCGTTCACGTCAAACCTGCGAAGGTGGAGGTAAGGAGTCGAGTACAACACTCGTCTGGTTACGAATGCATGCTCCAGCCGCAAAGCGTCTTTGCACCGTAACCCCCCGCGTTTATTGGAAACCCGGCGAACCATGCGGCCCACCTGGTCCCCCACCTTGCGCAGTTTGGCCAGTGTTGTGTCGACTCGGCGGTGTTTATGAATAAAGAGACCCAGTACTCTGATCTGATCGTATTCTGTGATGGGTCCATTTGGTAGGGACAGTTCGATTTTGGTAGTGCACTTCGGCGAGGGGCGAATGTGCACAAATTGTGATTTGGCCGGGGAGCATTGAAGGCCGCAGCGGCGGGCGTAGGCATCCACGATCTCCGCCGCTTGCTGCAGGCTGGCTTCAATGTCTCCTACCGATCCATCTTTAGCCCAGATGATGTCGTCGGCATACAGCGCGTGCTGTATGCCTTCTACATTCTCCAGCTGAGCCGGGAGTTTCAGCATTGCCAAATTGAATAGTAGGGGTGAGAGGACCGCGCCCTGCGGGGTACCTCTGGTGCCTAATTGGTACGGGCCGTGTTCTTCATCTTGTATCCGGATGTACGATTGCCGGTCGGAGAGAAATTGTTTAACGTACTGAAACGTGTTGTGTCCACAGTTGGTTTGGGAGAGGTGTGTCAGAATTATGTCGTGTGTGACATTGTCGAAAGCCCCCTTCAAATCGAGGGCGAGTACTGCCTTGTCATTGAGGGGGTATTCGACGGGATTTAGAATTTCACGGTCTAGTTGAAGCAGAACATCTTGCGCGGACCGGTGCGGGCGGAACCCGAACATGGTGTCTGCGAAAACGTTTTGGTTTTCCAGAAACTCGGACAGCCTATCTCGCACCATAGTCTGCATCAGCGTTCCCGCACAAGACGTGAGGGAGATTGGGCGGAGGTTGTCCGTGGTTATGGCTTTGCCGGCTTTCGGAATGAAAGTGACTAGGGCGGTCTTCCATTCGATTGGGAGGATTGCCTCACCGAGCCAGATTGAGTTTATGTATGCAAGGAGCGCCTCGTAGGCCGGGTCGGGAAGGTTGGCAAGTAGTTTCACTGTTATTTTGTCTTTTCCCGGCGCCGTTCCTCGCTTCATTTTAGTGAGGGCCGCCTTCAGGTCGCGGAGCTGGAACGGTTGGTCCAGCTCCGCATTCTCGGAACCTGCATACGAGTACGCTGGCCCTCGGGGGTCCTGTTGTATACAAAGGTATTGATCGCGTAGTCTGCATGCTAATTTTGCGATGTCTCCGTCGAATCTATGGATAGCCCGTTGGAGACGTTTTTGTGTCTCGGCTCTGGTTTGAGTCGGATCGATCAATGTGCGAAAGAGACGCCAGGTGCTCCGGCTAGACATTTGTCTAGCGGCCGTGTTGCATCGGTCCACCCAATTCGAGTCGGCGAGCTGGGCCGCGTACTCTGCTGCTCGTTGGGTGAGCTCGGCGATGCGAATTTTGAGCCTCCGATTGTGTTTTTGGCGGCGCCACCTACGCACGAGGCTGTGCCGCGCCTCCCATAGGTGCAGGAGGTGGTTGTCGACCTCCGGCGTGGCCTCCGATAGTTGAACTTGAGTTTCCGCCGAACGAAGGTGCGCAACCAATTCTTGTGACCACGCGTGGTAACCTTGTTCGTGGATAGGGGCCGAATTAGTGTAGTTTTGCCGGAACTTGGTCCAGTCGGGTAGGCGGGCTTGGGCGTGGGATCTTGCCAATGGTTTGCTTCTGACGGTTGTGTTGAGAATGCAGTGGTCACTGCCGAGGGTTTCCTCGGTGTTGGCCCATTCTGCGTGTCTAATGTTTTTGGTGAAGGTAAGGTCCGGACACGTGTCCCCAGTCACGGAGTAACCCCCCGCGTTGGATGTGCAGGGTCGGTGTGAAGAGTCAGGCCCAGCGTGGACGCAAGTTCCGCTAGCTTGCGCCCACGCTTTTCTTCACGCACGTACCCCCAGAGTGTGCTGTGAGCGTTGACATCGCCCACGATCACCAGGGGGTCCCTGCCCACAGCCTTCAGGGCGCGACTGAAGGGGGCTGCGAAAGTTACGTTTTTGAGCTTGGGAGAACAATAGATGTTGAGTATATGTAATGGTGCGTTTTGTTTCTTAAGCGGAAGAAGGGTGACCATCACATAGGAATAATCAGTATTGAGTTCCAAATCAACCTGGTTGGCTGTATAATTTTTGTGCACGCAGATACAGGAAGAGGGGTCCTGCGGGAACGTGGTATAATTTGTAAGGGTGGCGCCGCTCCCTGGCTCCTGGAGGGCAACCACCGCGGGGAGTGAAGCGAATATTGATAGGAAAAGCCGGAGGTCCGCCCGCTTGGCGCGGGAGCGGAATCCCCGGCAGTTCCATTGGGTAATTTGGATGGGGGTGGCCGAATTGGTACGGAGAGAACGCTTAACTTGAGGGCTGTCCGCCATGGTCATTGAAGGGAAAGACCGATTGCAGGGACGCTGCTCCGGAGCCAGCACTCGCGGGGAGGGGAGCATCCTCCAGTCCGGAGAGCGAGCAGCTGTCATTGTCTTCTACATCAATTTCAATGGTGCATCGCGACGTTTTCGGACAGCGGCCAGACACGTCTTTTATAAGACCGCCGGTTCGTCGGACGCCACGCGAGGATTGAGCGATGTGCTGTGCGACGATTGTCGGTATGCTTTCCGTTATTTTGGCGATGGCGGAGGTGACTGCCGCGGAAATTTGACTTTCTAGGGTGTTGAAACGGGCATCTATGCGGGCCTCTAGACGAGCCTCAAGTGCAGCTTCCACGCTCAGTGCTGCATTCGGTGCCGCGGGCTCACTCTCCATAGCCTCAGTTGCGGGGGTAGAGGGGGGAGTGGTAGGCTGTTTTGACTGCGATTCCAGGAACGTAATTTTTTTGAGCAGCATCTCAATTTGGCCCTCGAGAGCTGCAATCTTGGCTTGCTCGGCACTGCGTGCCGCAGGGGGGGAGGAGGTAGGGGAAGAGGAGGCAGCCCTGCCCGTACCGCTCAGCTGCGTTCCGTGTTTCACGGCGTTGGCCCAGGCCCTGGCCTCGCCTCGTGGTGGCGACGTCGACAGTTTTCCAGTGTCGCCGTGTGGTGGCGGCTGCGTCGGCGGTCGCTTGCCGGCTCCTCCGGTAGAGCTTCTCGGTGCCGGCTTCTCGGTGTTGCTGTCGTCCCGGCTCGGTGACTCACCGGGGAGGCCAAGATGGCGGCTCTTGTTCTTGGCCGCCATTTTCCTCTTTGTCCCGCCCTTCGCGGCGGCCATCTTGTGTGTGCGGAATTTTGCCGCACACTCACGTGAGTTTGTGGCGTGTCCGCCGCCACAAACAGAGCACCGTGGAACACACTCGTGAGGGGCCCGAACCCCCTCCACAAGCGGGGCTTGTTGCCCGCAGAGTCCGCACGTTTTCTGCTGCGTGTTGGGACAAGCATCCACTCGGTGGCCGACAGCCCCACACAGGCCGCAGGCCGGGATTGTCCGGTAGTAGGTTTGCACTGGAATGAGCATGTTCTCATAGTGCACAAAACGCGGTTTCTCCCTCCCGGCGAAAGGTTACCCGAGCTTTGTTAGAGGAGCCGAATTTCCTCACCTCGACAATGGTGCCTGCTCTCCATTGCACCTGCTCTCGAAGCGATTCAGTGGTGTCAGAGTTGCTGACGACATGACGCCGTGGCAGATATCGCCTCCGTCTTGCCTAAGGTATCCGTGGAGCGGAATCGGCCCACGGTCGGTGTTGATTGAGAAGTCCCCGAGGAGCCGATCTGGCGCTGCCGGGTTCGGGGTGTGGATCAATATCGAGTTTTGTTCACGGGATGGCAGAACCGTAACAGACCTTGCCACCTCAGGCCCGAGGTAGGCCGTAATGGCGGCACCGTAGCGGTTCTCCGAAAAGGCTTGGTGCAGCGACACATGTTCGCGTGGCTTGAGGACGACCACGAAGTCATCAGGGCCCGGTTTTGGAAATGGCCGAGGCTTCCATTTGGTAAGGGCCTTGCGTTTGCTTCCCGCAGCGCGCGAAGCGGGAGGCTGCGTCTTGCCGGCCGGTGTGCCGGAGGCTGGGGCGGCGATGGACGCCGCCGTCTTGGCTTGAACGAGCGAGCGACGCGCGACCGCTTCATTGAGAGATTGGTGCCGAAATGTCGGAATAGGAGCGGAGTTTTGATCTTCTGATGTTGAAACCGTCGTCCAGGCCATGGCGTCGGGATCGTAACCCCTCAGGAATGACGCGGGAGCCGCCATTTTACCTCGGGAGGCCGGTTCCACGCCGCCGGGAGTCGGCGTCGCCGTGTGGCCTAACGGCGTCGCCCACGTAGGCGGGTGTAATTCGGTCGTAAAATCTTCAAAAGTGGTCCCACCTGGTGAACATGAGTATCCACGTGGTCCAGACGGTTTGCTGCGTCGATTGACGTCGGTCTTGCTGGGGTGCAGAGGATTGAGCCGTGACTCCAGCCGAAAATCGACGGAGCCGACACACCACACGTCCTACGCCGTCGCGCGCTAGCAGCGTCTCTGCTGATACCGCATCATTAATTTTCACCAACTGATAACGATCACTCAGATAACCATCTAGAAGATCTAGTACAATACCTCGGACACCGTATCTTGATAATTTGTTAAGTAATAAATCGAAGTGTATGGAATGAAAAGCTTTCTGAGTGTCTAAAAACAAACCTAGTGTATATTTTCTACATTCCATGTTTTCAATTATCCTGTCTTTGATGTGTACAAGAGCGTGTTCTCTCGACCGATGCTTGCGAAAGCCATATTGACATTGAGTTATCACCTGATGGTTTTCTAAAAATGAAACTAGCCTCTCATGAATGACGCATTCAAATATTTTAGATATTGTAGGAAGTACTGGAATAGGGCGGTAGTTAGATGAATTGTTTGTATCACCTCCTTTGAAAATTGCGGTGACTTTGGCGATATTTAATAGCTTAGGAAATACGCCTGTTGTTAGAGTGAGGTTAATAATGTAGCTAAGAACTTCACATATTAAAGGCGATATTAATTTTATTTCATTCGGACGAAGTTCATCCACCCCTGGAGATGTATTATATTTTAGCTTGCCAATTATACTTGAAATTTCACTAGGATCAGTAGGTTTCAGGAAAAGAGAGTGATTCAATATGGTGTCTAGTGGCATACTGTCGTCACGGACAGTTTCGCTCATGGTATTGTAGGAGCCAGCATCCACAAAATGTGTGTTAATTGTATTAGCTATAGTCGTTCACCGATGAGTGTTTTACCATCAACTACGAGCTGCGTAATCCTATCCCTAGCTTTTGTTCTTGAAGTGAGTGAGTTTACAACCTCCCATATTCGTCGCTGATTATTAGATATGCTCTCAAAAAGATTGTGGTAGTAGTACTGTTTTGCTTTTCTTAACTCAGTCGTTAAAGCATTCCGATACTTCTTAAACTCTGTGAATGTATTTGGATCTCGTGAACGGATAAAATCATGGAATAACTTATTTTTTATTTTGATACGATGATAAAGCCCTGAATTAATCCAAGGTTTCTTGTGTTTTCTTCTATTACGACCGGACGGCTGTAATACAGGAAATGCGGCATTGCATGAAGCGTGTAGTAAAGAAAAGAATTTCTCGTAAGCGCTGTCTGCATTTTCGTGATTGTAAACCTCACTCCAGTCAATCAGACTGACCAAGTGGAAAAATTCTTTTTGTCTTGGAAGGTTTATGGCTCGTCTATCTTCTCTGTTATTATAGGGCTTGTCATAGTGTTTAGTAATTGAAAAAAGCAAAAAAAACACTGGTAGATGATCACTAAGAGGATATGAAAATATTCCGCTGGAGATGTCTCGTGGACTGAAGTTTGTTATGCAAACATCCAAAACAGTGGCAGTTTGTTTTGTAAGTCTTGAAGGCTTATTTATAAGGTTTGCAAAGCCATACGTAGATAACAGTGTCTCAAAATTTTCTACGTAAGCATCATTGGAACTTAAGTCGATATTGATGTCCCCCGTAATAATGCAAGATGCGTTTGAAAAGACAGGGGAAGCCAACAGTAAGTCCACAAACTCTACGAAACGACCTTTGTGCCCTAGCGCAGGGCAGTAAAGAGCGACCACCACTATTTTGTCGATACGCAAGCACAAACATTCAAAATCGGCCTTCATTACCGAGAAATCACTAAACAGTTCATAAGAAAACGTATTCTTAAAGTAGATAGCCAGCCCTCGACCCATTTTTTGCCTACGACACAGATGCTCAGACCGATAACCTGGAAAGCTTGGTTTTGTGTCACTATCTGAAAGCCATGTTTCAGTAACGGTTAGAATATCGAAGTCAACTGATAACGAATGCAAAAAAAAAACAGAAATCGCAAACAGCAAAAGTAGATCCGTTGATAACCGTAGGTGTCAGCGGCGCTCAACCGCGGCAATCTTGAGGCGCATGCGCAGGTGTGATGCTGTCGCTGAAGAAGGGCGTAGCATGCATACCACCGCAGTCCAGGAACATGCCGATACACTGCACAACGAACAAAAAGAAACGTGACTCCCGCATCTTCATTGTGCTACCATGCCCACTGAAGAGGAAGGCCAGGAAGCGGGCTTTTAAGTGCTGCGCCGTGCAGTCTGACGATGTCCCTGCAGCTGCCCTGTGCTGCCCAAGGAAGCAGTACGGAGCGTACTACAAGCAAAAGTAGATCCGTTGATAGCCGTAGGTGTCAGCGGCGCTCAACCGCTGCAATCTTGAGGCGCATGCGCAGGTGTGATGCTGGCGCTGAAGAAGGGCGTAGCATGCATCCCACCGCAGTCCAGGAACATGCCGATACACTGCACAACGAACAAGAAGAAACGTGAGTTCCACATCTTCATAGTGCTTCCATGCCCAAAGAAGGGGAAGGCCAGGAAGCGGGATTTTAAGTGCTGCGCCGTGCAGTCTGACGATGTCCCTGCAGCTGCCCTGTGCTGCCCAAGGAAGCAGTACGGAGCGTCACTACAAGCAAAAGTAGCTCCGTTGATAGCCGTAGGTGTCAGCGGCGCTCAACCGCTGCAATCTTGAGGCGCATGCGCAGGTGTGATGCTGGCGCTGAAGAAGGGCGTAGCATGCATCCCACCGCAGTCCAGGAACAGGCCGATACACTGCACAACGAACAAGAAGAAACGTGAGTTCCACATCTTCATAGTGCTTCCATGCCCACAGAAGGGGAAGGCCAGGAAGCTGGCTTTTAGGTGCTCCGCCGTGCAGTCTGACAATGTCATAGCAGCTGCCCTGTGCTGACAAAGGAAGCAGTAAGGAGCGCCACTGCCGGCAATAGTGGATCCGTTGATAGCCGTAGGTGTCAGCGGCGCTCAACCGCTGCAATCTTGAGGCGCATGCGCTGGTGTGATGCTGGCGCTGAAGAAGGGCGTAGCATGCATCCCACCGCAGTCCAGGAACATGCAGATACACTGCACAACGTACAAGAAGAAACGTTAGTCCCGTATCTTCATTGTGCTCCAATGCCCACTGATTATAATAAAGCGTACTCCATCGTTTCCCCAGCTTTACCTCAGCAAGCACATGTTTCTTCTTCCTTTTTATATTTCGTTTTATAGGTACGTGTTCTAAGGCATCCTGAACTCGCTTCGCAAAGTAAAGAGCTTCACTTTGAGTTATCATAAATTGTTTCTTTCCTGATTTAATTTTTTTCCTAAGAAGTTACACTTGGCAGGTTTTTTTCCCCTTTACGCCACCAATGAGATTGTCTCAGCCTCTCTGGCTTTCCGGTTGACGTTCTTTGTTCCCATGTTACTCAGCATACCGGTCGCATACTCGCTCGTAAGCTTCCCAGTTCTTTTCCTCCACATTAAGTCAAGGTTCTTCCTGTACAAATACCTGAAATCTCTCCAAGCCCATTTATTTTGTTCTATATTCCTCAGTTCTTCTTCATAATCAATTTTACGGTTAGCTTCCCTCACTTCAAAACTTTTCCAGCCCATATCACCCTCCACAGCTTCATTTGTAGTCTTCCCGTGAGCGCCCAATGCGAGGCGTCCCTCTGACCTTTGGTTGCCATCGAGTCCCGATTCTACCCCTGACTTCAAGCAAAGAACCTCATTTCAAGTGTAAGTCCTGGAACTATTGCACATTTCCACATACCCAGAAGCACCTCAGGCTTTAATCGCTATCTGGCGGAGGGCGAGGCAGTTATTTTAGGTGGAACTTGGCGACGGCAAGGTAGTAGGCGACAGCGACGCAGAGAGGCACATTCGAGCCCGTGCAAGAGTAATGACACTAGTTTTGAAGCGAAAAGCTTCACTACGCTAGTCAACACCGTGCTTCGCGCAAGCCGGTGTATGTCGCAATTGACTCCGTGAGCGTGTTCGGAGTCGGAGCAGGTGGCCACTGCCGCGCGCTATGCGGCATCGTTTGACGTTCGCCGCAAGCGCGTGTTTATCGCGGAGGCCGACTGTATAACCGCTTGCCAGAGAATAAGCGTGCGCATTCAACATGGGAGTGGAATGATAGTACCGATACAGAGAGCTGTGTTTATGGCTGCACAGAAATTGCAAGACAATGTGCCGAACAATGATGAATAAAGAAGTTTAATAATCCTGCATAACTTATGGTATATATTGACACGTGTGCTTATCTTCATCGGGCGACCGCGTTTCGCCGCTCAACAACTGTGGTCGCGCAGCGAGGGACGCGCCTGCGTGTATCCGACGTTTCTGGAAAGTTGTCGATGCTTCTACCCGGCTGTCTGTTGTCGCCGAACCTTGTGTTATCTGATTTCATCGCGTGACTCGAATGTTGTAGAACTTTGTGGAAAGCATGCGGGTCCCAACGATTAGTCTGGAACATTCGACGACTGTTGTATAAAAGCCGACGCGCTTGACCCGCTGATCAGATGTTCGACGATCGCCGAGCGTGTTCGCCGCTATCGTTGTGCTATAAGTGTAGCCTGTTTTGTGGGCACAGGTTCGCCCAATAAAGGCTTGTTTTGTCGTTCACAGTATTCCTACTGTGTTATTCAACGTCACCACCACGTGACAATATCATTGATAAGCAATTTGCATAGCTGCACAAGGCACACGTATAGCATAACCATAAGCTAACCAAAGCATATCCATAAGTGAAACCATAAGCATATCCATAAGTTAAACCGTAAGCATAACCACAGGCTAAATCGTAAAGCATAAGCAAAGCTAAACCATAAGCATCAGCGAACCTTTTCGCTTCGAGATATCCAGGCTTAACCTTAGCTAAACCCCAGCCAACTTTTTTCATTATTGCTACGTATTCTCAACATGAAGCGATATCACACTTAATATGACTTTCTTGTTCATACTACACCTAGGCCTAATCTAACCCTCGTATTAAAATATTGTTGGCCACTCTTTCAGAGAAATTGGTCAGAACGCGAAGGTTGTTTAACGAACGCGGAGACTTCCTTGCAGAACGGCTATATTATCCGTTTTACCTCCTGGCAGCATGTAGGCAACACTGCACTCGCCAACATCTTGCGCGAATATACGTACAGATGAAACACTCTTGCATATAGGCAAGACTAAAATATATATACAGGAGCAGCGATAACAACATCATGGCGCGAGCATCATATGCGCGCTGTCGATGCAGTTCTTGCCCCACCGTTTCAGGAGTGGCTGTAACCATAGAGTTTCTTACAATAATTATCGCAGTGAACTCTGGGTCTGCGACTGTGCAGACTACGCGCGAATGAAGGTTAGTACACAGATTTGTGTTATCTTCGTGCTTGTGGCTTGAGACTTTCTTGTGGCTTCATTTGTAACGCTTTATCTGCCTTCATTTTTCTAAATTTCAAAGCACTCT